>NC_043991.1:15000869-15103369 GCF_902150065.1 Myripristis murdjan
ATATAGCTGAAAAACTGCTGTAGAGAGACTCGGTTCAAGGTCGTGCCATGAGTCAAGAACACACACACACACCTGCGACTGCTCTTTTTCCCGTGGTCATCCTCACTGGGCTCAGGCGGTTTTTCTTTCCCTTTGTCTTTTGTTAGCTTTTGAGAGATGCGTTCCCTCATCTTCTCCTTCTTGTCTGAGTCATACTCCTCATCTTCATCCACGTGCTCGATACTTTCATCCTCATCTGTCTGACAAGAGCACACGGATTTTTATAAGACAAAATCAAAACTACAAAAAATGTCCATCGAACTGTACTTTTTTATGCTCGCATTATGTTAAACCTACCTCTTCTGTATCTCCTGGTGTCCCTTTCTTTTTTTTCCTATCAAGGTAAAAGGAACATGAGTGAATTTAATATTGTGAAAAGACATGATGAAGCTCATCGATGCGAGAAATGTCATTTATTATTGTGCATACTTGTCAACTGCTGGGACGGAGCTCAGTCTGGGATCATCTTTCAGCAGGTCATGGCTGCTTTTGCTCTTTCCCTTTAGCGTCTGAAAAAAACCAAACAGTGTGATATGTGAGCAAATGAAATAACTTAAACAGACACCTTTTGCCTAATTTCCGTGTAGTATTTTGTAGCAATCTAAACCCCAAATCTGTCAAAATATCAGTATTGTTTCCTCACAGTGATTCTCAGGTTTAAGTAGATTTTATATTTGTAGTTGTTGATGTTGCAAAAACTTGTGGAAATGTGTTGCAGGTATGCACTGTATAGTTGTTCCTAACCACTATGGGCTTAAAGTTAAGATTGCTACTGTTAAAGCATTCTGTTTTATAATAATCTACTTTAGCTCAGTGATGTGTAACCTGCATTAGACACAACCGCACTTTTGAGATTTAATACCTGGCTGACTTGATTTGCCACCTCCTCCTCTTCCTCAGCTTCCTCTCCAAATGACAGCAGGCTGAAGTTCCTATCAAAATCAACATTTCGATTTAAAGAAAAATAACAACAACAGCAGCAACGGTGCAAACTGGAGGTCTGTTGCAATCACAAAGACAGGTGAGGTCTGGGCACTCACTTGGTTGCTTTTGACTGGGATTTCTTTCCCTCCTCTTTGTCTTTCTCCTTTTTGGCTTTTTTAATTTCACGTGGAATAATGTCATCAAAAGGGGAATGCAACACCTTGACGACACAACAGATTTTCACATCAGAAATCTGAATTGCAGATACAATATTAAAATAAGAAATTAAGCAAGTAGACTGTGTAATAAAAAAACATAATAGGACATACCTCTGTAGTTCTTATCTTGTGGGGATTCAGGGGTCGTTCGTCGTTGTCACATTCAACTTCTGCTAATCTGAGCATATTATAAACCGTGTCTCCAGTGATCTACATTAGGGATTATTGAGGAAGGGAGGGGAGAAACTTAAAGTTGATATAGCAGTCCAAAGATTTTGTCGTATTTTTTTTTCTCACACACAACCTAGAAAAATCAGGCTCATTTGGGCTCATTTGTATAGGAGGCAACTCACATGGACAGAAATCTGCTGCGACGCTGCTATTCACAGCAGATCCAGCAGACGAGTAACATAAATGTACATTCTTCACTGATACTTTTTATGGACTGTCAAGTTGTTACTCAACTATGAACAGAAACACAGAGGTTTTTATATTCTGTGTTCAACCTGGTGGGCGACATGATGCTTCCAGACGTTACTCTATAATTTGGCAAAAATTGTATTTATTCTATTATTCTACAAGAACGAGCACCTGCACAGTCTTCTCTTGATAATAAACAATAGTGCATGATCTATTAAAAAGTACATTTTTCATTCAGTCATTTACACAGACAAGCAATTCCGGCATGGCTCTACAAAGACATACTGCAATGCAAATGATACACTCTGTAAATAAGTGGTATTGAACGTCTTCTCTCAGTCTGGGTAAGTCAGAAAAAGGATACTTTGCCCAAAAAGTTGGAGCATTCCTTTAAGTAGTGACCTTTTGCATTGAGTGGAGTTTGATTCACCTCTCAACTCTGATCTTCATTATAAAGAACAGCAAACATTTATCTCATCACAATCCCTACTGTAGATTTACCTTGCCGAAGATGGTGTGTTTGTTATTGAGCTCATCTGCACGTCCCAAGGTGAAGAAGAACTGACTGCCATTATCATGTGGGCCAGAATTCGCCATGGCAACCAAACCTCTCCGATTGAATCGCAATCGGGAGTGAAATTCATCCTAAAAGCAGAAGCACAGAAAAACATATACTGAGCTATTCCACTAATTAAAAGTATATTTCAATATTGCAACCATATGTACTTGAAATGAAGCCGTTTCTGTCAGGCAACAGATCGATCTGTGAGAAAAAGTTATACCCTAAAAACATTAAGGGGTTGATGTTAATGTTAATAATAAAAACTGAAACAATCCGGAGGCGAGACTATTTACAAACAGTGAATAAAATTTATTTGACACAAGTAAATAATTTGACACAAACAGAACAATAACTCTACCAAATGCAACTGTTGTCATAATATATAAAAATATACATTAAATATATTTTCAATCAGAAATCAGAATGGGTTAATCCACAGATTTGCTATTGATGAAATTAATTGATAGGAGATTCATCCTGATGTCCAGCTACAATCCTTAATTAGCATCAGGCTTTTCATTTGGACAACACATAACAAGGAAGTCCCTGACAGCACATTTCACTGCCAACACAGATTCTAAGTTATTAAACTTTATGTCATGTAATATTTTGTATTGATCCAATCAATTAAGTTCAGAGACCGGAGAGATTTTATATCACTCTCTATCTGTAAACTACAGATCATGGTCCATGGTAGAATAAATACCCTGAGATTTGTAAATCTGTATTCTCAATGGAATATGAGTGCATGAAACGCAAAACTGCTGTTTTCAAATCTCATTCTGAGGGTATGGATTTAAAATCTGTGGAAACGGATTTGTAATTCAAAGGCAGTTTACAAATCCGAGCATGCAGTTTACAAATCTGATATGGACTGGATTTAGATTCATAACTAGAGAATGCTTTTCATGTATCCCTGCATACAGATTTATCGCTTGTACAGATCTACACATGGATCTAGTTTCTCTACCACTGACCTCTGGGGAATTACACAAGAAACATCAGAAAAACACTTTCCTTTAGTTTGATTTCTCACTGTTTACATCCCATTGTGGCATGTTTTTTTTTTTTTGTTGTTGTTTTTTTTTTGATGACAAATAATAAGAAGGGATGGAGCCTGACCTTGAATGGCCGTCCATAAATAGACTCTCCACCTGTCCCATATCCAGTGGGGTCTCCCCCCTGAACAATGAAGTCAGGCACCACACGGTGGAATAATGTGCCATCATAGTAACCTAGACAACAGAGAAATTTCATGTTAGAGACAAAATGCCTGGAGTGAAGTTACACAATTAATGTTTGTGAGGAAAAAAAAGCGTAACTATTCATCTCACCCCTATTTAAAACACAGCATTTTTCTTAAGTGAGATTAACAGATGGATATTTTTGTGTTCAAAAATGAAACAAATAAAAAAACAAACTAGGACAGCCAGGGTGGTATTCCAAAAAGTGGGTTTAAAGAAAAACTGTGAGATGAGAGAAACTGTTGGTTTTCAGGTCCAGAAAGAGAGGTGGCCTAACGTGCTCGCTAACAGGTTTTATGTTACATATTATATTATATATTATATTACAAAGCGTAAATTCACTCAACTCAGAATAAAACCTTTCTGTGGGTGGAAGTTCTTTTCTTTCTTTCCCCTTTTTCTGACAACACAGGACGGCTGTCAGTTTACTTGAGCAATTCCTGCACTGAAATATTTATTGCACATAATGTGTGCAAATAATGTGTAAAAAAAAATGTCATGAAGCTTTGGACACATAGGATGAATGAATAATTATCTCTATCACTCATGATGTAGCTGGTCACACTGCTGGAACATAATTCCTATAATATTGGAGATTATGTGTGATCTGATCAATGAGTAGGTGTGTAATAAACCATTAACACACAAATACGTACTGCTAATCCTGTATTTTCAACAATATAAAGGAAAGAGGAGGAAACAATATAAAAACTTCCACTGGTGTGTTTCAGTTTATCAAGCTGTGCTGCCGCAGTTGATCACAAATAAGCTCTGCCAGCTGGGCTTTTTAATGTTGCCATGGTTACACTATCCACTTTGGGTAGTGAATGACTTTAGAAAGGGGATTAAACTCGAGTCGCACTACGTGTGCAGTACACTGTGTTAATGCACACCTGCCAGCCAATCAGAAAAGACTCAAGCCTACATTTTTCAAGTGGTAAATGTGTTTGTAGAAAGAACTGTCCTGCTGCGTGTAGTCTACTAAACTACTGAAAAATTTATAAAAATTCTTGTTGTGTCCAGATTAAGCTGATAACTTATAGTCTAGTCTTGAAAAGGCCCTGCTTATTGTTTGTGCATCTTGCTTGCACCGCCTCAAATATTTGGTATTATACAGTTTATATTTTGTCAATAGAAGCAGTTTGAAAAATGTGAATTTCTGATGGTGCCTCTAGTGCTTTAGTGAAAGATATTTTGTATCCATCATCTCATTTGAACTCATCAGTTAATGGTTAATAATGAGTTAATGTGGGATGAATGATTTTTGTTAAACTTAATCTGTGATGAATACACATATACTTTATCTATGTTTTACCATTCAAATGTAATTGTGATTGGTCACAGTGTATTTGAAGCTGTAACTATTTATGTTTGGAATATTTGGCTGACACAGGAGTAGTTTATGGTAAACATTTCAGAAGTACACAAAAGACCTCAAAAGACTGAGGTTGGTTTGGCTTTTGCTGTTTTTGCGAGCAGGAGCAGAGTGGTCCATGTTTCTGGTTTTATGTAAAGTCAGCAGGATAAGAAATACAGCAGGTCTGTCAGTAGCCCATTACCTTCCATGCACAGCTGCACAAAGTTTCGGCATGCTTTAGGAGCCTCCTTGGACCACAGTTCAATGTCAATGTCACCTGCTGACGTCTTCAGCAGGACCTAAGAAGAGACCGCAAAAAGAAACCATGTCATTTAAAAATCACAGACCCCAGGTTTCCATTTTCCAAAGATAATGTACTCACCAAAAAAAAAAAGAATAAACAGTTAATCATTCAAGTGCAACCATTCATCTGAAACAGACTGCTGCATACACGCAGTGAGTACACTAAACATTAGGGATATCCTCCTGATACTGAGTTGTAGTCCATTCTGCACAATCCACATTGTTCTCGTTGTCTCACACCTGAAAATCTTTCAGAGTGGGTGCACACAGCTGAGGGCGGTGGGGAGAAAATTGATAATGCAGCACTGGAGGTCTGAGAAGGTATTCTCACTGATGGAGCAGCTCTAACTCAGTATCCTAACATAGGGGTGAGTAGTGAGCATATAATATATCGGTTTTCTTGCTGTAAGCTTTGTGTAAATACAGGTACAGGTCAGATATGAACATAAACAGCTGTTATTGCAGAAGGTAGCTCAAGTGCTACGTTATAATCCTTTAACACAGCAATATGTGATAATTTAATGATCTAATTATCAGCAGCATTCCTTTGTCTTGTTTTTTTTTTGCTAGTTTGTTTGTTTGTTCTGGGTGTGGGGGAGTTATTTGTATATTACTCTCTGTTTTACATTATTCCATAAGAAAATGTAAATTAAAATGAGTGACCAAGAAAAGTGACATTATGCATTTGCAGACTGTAATCCCTTGCGTTTTACAGCACCTTTACAAGAATTATACCACCCAATATTTTGTGAGCCCAAGGATTTGCCCTGTGGAACCCATGAAATCACACTCTGAACACAAGCCGGTGGTAGAGAGATTTTTTTACTGTCTGATGGCCATAAAATATTTGCAGGGCTTTGACAAGGTTGATGATGAAGGTTGTTACTTCACCATATTAGCACTCACACTGCAATTAAATGTTTCTCAACAACAAACACTGAATAATTACACAGAATCTCAACCATAATAGCCCATTTGATAGGTTTTTAAGCTTGCTAACACAAGTAACGATTTGATCATAAGATGTGTAAACTGCAATCAGTGGACACCACTTGTACGAGACAGCAAACACTGATGTCTCGTCTGGTGCGTTTCCTGTTGTCATTTCCCTGCAGTTTCCTTTAAAGAGCCATCTACCTGTTATTACTTGTCTGAAGAAGATCCCTTTTATTATTAAGACAAATGTGTTCATTGGGGGAAACATACAGCATGCAGACTCTATTCTTTTATTAGTGCATGAGTTTAACCAGTTGTTTTGATACTTAATGCCTTTGGTGGATTATCTGCAATGCTTGTTAGCATATTTAATTAAATTCCTGATGCCTGATATTGGAGCCAGAAAAAAAAATCGCACTCATCCTACTTGTCTCCTACTATCACAAGGAGGCTGTGTTATATACACAATGACACATCACCAGAAAATTTCACAATATTTTCCCTCTGGTGACTACACAAAAATCAAACTGACCCTATTTTATAGAGCAGGAATATGAAATCACCCAGCAGCAACATCAAGCTGGAGACCAGCCTTCATGGAAATATTGTAGATTCAGTGATCATGACACAAAAACATGCAATGGTGGCAGCATATTGTCACTGTAGTAACGTCAGAATACTTTGACAATATTAAAATTACCACAACAGGCACATGACAGGCACTGTGGCACCAGATGGCATCAGTTTGATGCTGCTGAGGAAATGTTCAGTACTGAAACTGCATCATTTGGGAAGGTTAAAAAAAAAACAAAAAAACTCACTTTAGCAGGGAAGCCAAAACAGTTAGCCTACTTTTGATCATTTGGATCACATACCTAAAACTGAAAAATCCACAAGTTACAGGCAATGGATGAACCTGGATGTGAGCAGGTCCCATAAACAAGCGCAATGTGAGTGTTTTTATCACTCTTGAGTTTTTATTGAATTGGCAGAGATTTTACTGAAATTAAGTTGCGCTTGGTGGATTACCTGTGCGGCATATTTTCCACATGTTAATTTATGGTTAATTATTGGAATGCAATTACCACGGCCATAAGAAAAGTGTCACATCTGATGCACTTCCCATCCGACAGAGAGAAGAACGCGCCGCTCCTCCTCTCTCGAGAGCAAAGTGTGCTTATTAATCTCTTCATGAAGTAGCTATTAATTTGAAGCCATGGTGGGAAAACACTCTTTTGTCAGGCTATTCGGTATTCGATATTTATTCGGTTAGTTAAAACTGCAAAAAGCCGCGCTCACCTTGCCGTTTGTTGGTGGCTCTTGAATGTAAATGTTGCTCATTGCGCCGCAAAGACAGTGGTTTTAGCGCAACAGGAAATTTGTTTCTTCCGCTTATTGACACCTGACCAGTACTACGATGTGTAAAAAAATAATACTATTTGTTTTAACAGCTTACTTCAAAAGTGCTAAGCACTATTCTTGCTTTCTACAGCCATATTGGTAACACACGTGAACTTATTGTTTACGTCGAGTACGTAGGGGTGACTTAGGCTGTCAGGCTGAGGCTGTTGCTGTTATAAGTTTTTATGATTTATCGGCAAAGTGATTGCGTGGAGTTTTTCTATTGCAAATGACTGCAAAATCACCCGGGTATGCACTCCTATACTTAGTACGCGTGATTTCTGGATACCAATATATCAGAATAACTCGCACTCCCCTGGAAATGTTTTTGGTTTGACCCAAGTGTTGTCACTATAATCGACCCCCGCGGAAAAGGCAACCTAACATGGTTCCGCCATCATTATTGATGGTGTCACGTCAATGCACAGCATGACAGTCTGAGTTCAACACGCCGAAACACATTTTTGACCAGGTAAATTTCAAATATGTTGCTCACACAAACAAGCCTGGTGTAATTATCTTGATGAAAGAAAAAAATACTATAAACTCAAAGAGGTTTCGCGAAGAGGCGTCCTTGTGTTTTGCGGAAGTGCTAACGGCAGCCCGTGAGTCGAGCGTGACGCTCTTCCGGTCTGTAGAAACGCCACCGCGGAAAATGAACAACAATGGCGGCGGCTGCTAGTGAGGACCTAAAGCGTAAAGCAGACGACCACCACGGTGGAGATGGAGAAGCGGGCGAGGAAGATGAGGAATGGGTCGGGCCCATGCCGAGCGAAGCCCAGCAGACCAAGAAAAGGAAAGGTTGGTTTCTGGGTTGACAACATAGAGGCCAGCTGCGACCCGCGCTACTGCCACAACAAACCATGCTAACCGAGCTAACTGCTGGGATATTTTTGTTTCTATTTTTTATTTTAATGTTGAACATATATTTACCAACATACAAATTCTCGTAGAGGACACATATCAACAATGTATCACAGTATCAACTGCAAAAAACTAAATTAAAGTAAAGAAAAATAAATAAAGCAGGTATGAACTTTTATACACAAAATATACACAGAACTGTATAATCGACCAGTTGCTTCAAGGCAGAGAAACAAAAACACACAGGAGGAGAGACTTCACATAAGAGACATGCATCAAAAGAACAAGAACTGTCCTCACAAATATTTTACAAATATTATTTTGTATATTTAGAAATATACAAGTATTTTAATAGAGGACATTTTGGTAAGTGATAAAAAAAAAAAAAAATGAAATAATTCATGAACCAAAGGAATTCTTGCTAATCCCCCTCTTATTACAATGAACATATAATTGCATAAGGACGATTGTAACATTGATGCCAGAAATTGATGGATTCAGGAATTCTATGTTTAAAAAATATGAGAAATATCAAAATTTGGGATGCCATTTATCTTAAATGAGAAAACCATATTTTTAATATGTAAGGAAAACCCTCTGGACAGCGGGCAGGAGGAAGACATTTGCTCTAATGTTTCTCCTGGCTCTCTGTGTTTCTCAGTGCTGGAATATGAGCGAGTCTATCTGGACAACCTCCCGTCTGCTGCCATGTATGAACGCAGCTACATGCACAGAGATGTGATCACTCACATTGTGAGCTCCAAGTAAGTGTGTGTGTGTGTGTGTGTGTGTGTGTGTGTTTGTGTGTGTGACAAAACTCTTCATTTACATGATTGGTTTGAGAATAATATAAAAACTGTAATCAGCTTTAAATGTAAATGGTGAATTATATAGGTTTTATGGACGAATATGATGTCTTTAGCACAAAACATACACCTTGATGCACTATCTTTAAATAAAATCTCATTTGCTGGATAGAAAGTGCACTAATGTTGATATTAGAAATCATCTTGAACATATCACTACTGTAAATCTAGATGGGCTCATTTAAATAGAAAACAATGGAAAACTGGGTTTCTGTAACCTTAATGTAACCTCATTAATATACAACACCAGATGCATGTTTTGTCATTCTGAGGGGGAAACTATTGAACATGCCTTTCTAGATTGTTTTCATAGTGTGTCTTTTTGGTTTCTTAAAAAATAAATAAATAAATAGACAAAGATTTCATGCAAACAAAGACTGGAATATTACTCATGTCTAACAATCCATTTTTTTGGCAGAGGATACATATAATTATTTGGTTATTGTTTTGGGTAAATTTTATATCCATAAAATGATTTGGCTTAAGAAATAACCGTTCTTTTTCATTTTTTAGAGATTCTGATTTTGAAACATATTTGACTACTACTGCAAATGCAAAACTCATAAATCAGAAATTGGCAAAACTATTAAATGATTTAGATATTTCAAATTTACTACAATTAGTTAGCAGACCCTGAGGGTTTTTTGTTTATTTCTTACTTTCCCTTACATTTACTTATTTGTTCTTCACTGAAATTCGTTTTTATATTGAATTGTAATTGCAGCAACTTTTGTAATGCGCCTTCTTTCAGTGTTTAACAGTGAGAGGTCTTACTCTGCTGTTTATTTTGTTTTTTATCAGGCACAGTCCAGCTATTACGAATAATTTCAGCCTCTTGTGGCAAGTTGACCCATGTTTGTTTTCTCTTGTTGTTTTGTCTAACGAAGGTCTCTGCTCCTCCTCTCAGGACAGACTTTGTAATCACAGCCAGCCAGGATGGACATGTCAAGTTCTGGAAGAAGAAGGAGGACGAGGGAATAGAGTTTGTCAAACACTTTCGCAGTCATCTCGGTATGAATCAAATGTGTCATATGGACAGTATATTCAGGTTGACAATCATTTGAAAAATGATTGGTTACAGACTATGTAAAAAAAAAATTTGTTTTTTATTTCTTGCCTTGCATTGTTTACTCACTTTTTTGTGCAATGCAGTGCACTCCAGAGTTACTATAGTTTTGCATTTTTTATTAGTTTTTATTAGTTTCATTATTAGTTTTATTTTTTTTTCTTGTTTTATTATAATATCAGGGAGGTTGTCAGGGGTAAGATATAATTAGTTCAGAATTGGTATTTCAGTCCAAAGCCAACACTTTGTGAAGGCAGTTGACTCCCAGTCATGTTGACATCCCAGTCTCAATAAACATCAGCACCTCCTCATGCTGGTTGTGACAAAACTGACAAAGACTAAAACCAAAACCATTTTCTATATATTTTCATTTTATTTTAGTTAGTTTTTTAAGTACTCAATATTGATTCAGTCAGTTTTCTTTTTTTTCTGAAGTTAGGTTTGTATTTTTATTTGAGTTAACTAAAATGTTTTTTTCAAATCTAGTTTTAATTAAGAATAATAACCTTGGTGCACACTCAGATATATCTTGAGTTGTTTTACGGGATGGATAATGAAAGTGCCCTGATTTCCTGCAGGTGTGATTGAATGCATTGCCGTCAGTGCTGAAGGAGCCATTTTCTGTTCTGTTGGTGATGACCAGGCGATGAAAGTGTTTGATGTCATTAACTTTGACATGATCAATATGCTGAAGCTGGGGTAAGTTTAAATGACTCTTGTTGTAGTGTTTAAGGCTAAAAGCTGGAGGTGTTTGGTCTTTTTAGAAATATGACGTGCCCCTACCAGTGTCATATTTATCTGTATTCATATGACTTGTCTCTCTTTAGCTTCCACCCAGGCCAGTGTGAATGGATTTACAACCCTGGAGATGCTATTTCCACTGTGGCCTGCTCAGAAAAATCCACCGGGAAGATCTTTGTCTACGATGGACGGGGGAGCAACCAGCCCCTCCACACCTTTGACAAGATGCACTCCTCGCCACTGTCCCAAATCCGCCTCAATCCCAAATTTAGGGTCATCGTATCTGCTGATAAAGCTGGGATGCTGGAATACTGGACTGGCCTCCCAAATGAATTCAGGTTCCCCAAACATGTGGGTTGGGAATACAAAACAGACACAGACTTGTATGAATTTGCAAAAAACAAAACCTATCCCACCAGTCTTGCGTTTTCCCCTGATGGAAAGAAGATGGCCACTATCGCCTCTGATCGGAAAGTCAGGATCTTCCGCTTCCTGACAGGGAAGCTCATGAGGGTGTTTGATGAATCTTTAACAGTAAGTTGTAACATGTTTTTCAGCCTGGATCACTAGTGATGTCGGCAAGGCAAAGGACTCATGCTCATCAGACTTGCTTGATTTATGCTGTGTTAGATGTTCACAGAGCTGCAGCAGATGAGGCAGCAGCTGCCTGACATGGAGTTTGGGAGGCGGATGGCTGTCGAAAGGGAACTGGAGAAGGTAGACGGCATCCGTTTGACTAACATCATCTTTGATGAGACGGGCCACTTTGTCCTTTATGGGACCATGCTGGGCATCAAGGTCATCAATGTTGAAACCAACAGGTACATTTTAAATGAATGTGGTGATATGAACGTGACATAAATTTCCCCCAAATCAAAATTATGTCAAATACCCTCTAATGATAATCCTAAATAATTTTTAGTATTGTAATTCCTCTGGCTCCTAATATGTTCACCCTCAGAAAAGCATGCAGTTCGTGGACTGCACAATTCAATTTAAGTGCCTCTATGCTGAAACTAGTACACCTGTTCATAAAAATTGTATGCACAACCCCATGGTATTTCCAAATGCGGATATAAATAAGACATGATAGAAAAATCCATTAGCTCATCATGAGACACCTTGCCAGCACATCTCTTAATATGTCAGTATAGCATTTTGTTCTTTACTGTCAACAGCCCTGTCAGAAGCCTTGAGTACTCAGTAGTCAAGACCAAAAATGAAAACCCCTTTTCTTGATACACCTCCTCAGATGTGTGCGGATCCTTGGAAAGCTGGAGAACATTCGAGTGGTGCAGCTGAGCCTTTTCCAGGGGATTGCAAAGGCCGCCAAAGTGGCACCCACCATTGAGATGAAGGCATCTGACAACCCTGCCTTAGAGAACTCGGAGCCCGATCCCACCATCTTTTGCACAGCATTTAAGAAGAATCGCTTCTACATGGTGAGACATACGGGTTTGCAGAGATGGTATCTGTATCTATATCTGTTCAAACCAACAAAATGATCTGTGTGTGTATTCGGATACAAGACCAGAAGTCAGCATTGTTAATACAGGAAGTTACATTAAATGGGGCAACATTGTATTTCCTAACCTAATATTCATTGGCAGTGCAATTGTTGCACCGTCAAAGTTGATGATGTTGGTGAATAAGAAAGTCAGTATTTCTACTGCACAATGTAGGCCCATTATTTGATATTAGTTAAACTTGTGTTAGGGAGTTACACAGGTTACAACTCCCTCTCCGGATCTGTTTTATATTGTTATGAAAATATGTACAAATTTCTCTTTAAAACAGCTATTTTTTCAAGTTTTTCAGAACACATCGTAACATAATTTACATTCGCTCAATACTCATCTTTACTTCATAGAGCTTGAATGCTTCAGAATGTAACTTGATGCAACCTCTGTACCAAGGCGAGCACACAGCTGTGCGGATAAGGTCGCTGGTGGATTCGGATACATTCCTAGTGAGACAGCTTGATGTTCAATCCAAAATGATCTTGCTACAATTTTCGGCAGTGATGTCCAAACTGTGGCATGCGAGGCTCCACCTGGTGGCACACAGGAGCCTTGCTGAAAGGCCTAACAATTGCACTCCACCTGGCCCAAATCCTTAACGTTAAACCAAAAAATTTACATATGTACATTCCATTTCAATTCTAGCAATTAGTCATTAATTACTTAAACGTTTTAGAAATTAAATTAGCATGAACTAGTATAACTACCTACCTGGGTGGTACTTGGAAGATGTGGTTCTGCACATAGTGGTACATGGTCTAAAATGTTTGGGAACCTCTGTCTTGTGCATTGTTTGTTTCAGTTCTCAAAGAGGGAACCGGAGGATACCAAGAGTGCAGAGTCGGACAGAGACATCTTCAATGAGAAGCCCTCAAAGGAAGAGGTGATGGCTGCCACACAGGCTGAGGGACCCAAGAGGGTGTCTGACAGCGCCATCATCCACACCACCATGGGAGACATCCACATCAAGCTCTTCCCTGTTGAGTAGGTCTCCAGCATCACAGCATCACTAACAGTTCCCCACTGAGTCACTAATATCCACCCATAATGACACCCATAATTGAAAGGTTTTGAAACTTCACTTAAAACCCCTTTTGTCCACTTTACATCTCAGTGTATTTGTTTTTCTTCTCTTTCTCATGTTGTTTAGATGCCCCAAAACTGTGGAGAATTTCTGCGTTCACAGCAGGAATGGTTACTACAATGGCCACATATTCCACAGAGTGATTAAGGTAAATATGATGTATCTGATATATAAGACATTGCACAACACTGTACACGTTTATCAGTACCTCTGATGTCTATGAGTAAAAAATATCTGGAGTCATCACTCTAAATTCATTCAGGAATCAAAAAATGTATTTTAAAAATCTCAAAAAGGATCGTGATACTTAAGTGAATTGACCCCTCCACCCCACTCCCACCCATCCTCACTCCTGCTATTTAGGCGCATTCTTACCCCTTTTGTCTGCCTAGGGCTTCATGATTCAGACGGGAGACCCCACGGGCACCGGCATGGGAGGAGAGAGCATCTGGGGAGGAGAGTTTGAGGATGAGTTTCACGCCACTCTCAGACATGACCGGCCTTACACACTGAGTATGGCTAACGCAGGCCCTGGCACCAACGGCTCACAGTTTTTCATCACTCTTGTACCCACTGTAAGTTCTCTCATTAGGTGTGCATAATGGCAAAGCTAACCTGAAGCACCCTTGTTGTGTGTTTGCTTCCCTGTCTAAACATGTGCTCTTCTTTTCAGCCTTGGCTTGACAACAAGCACACTGTGTTTGGAAGGAGCACAAAAGGCATGGAGGTTGTCCAGAGGATCTCCAGCGTCAAAGTTAATCCCAAGACTGACAAACCGTATGAGGATGTCAGCATCATCAACATCACCATCAAGTGATCATGCTTCTTTGTCATCATGTCCTGTACAATGACCTTTTTCTACCAAGCAGTTATTAAATAATGTTTGCTAAAGTCTGCTTGGAGTTTAACATCTGTAAGTGTCTGCACCTCTAAACCGGAAATCTTCAGCTTCTCACTTCAAGATAAACACAGGCCATCCCCATACTTCAAAGCTTTTTGTGTGCTTGTCCTGTTAATAAGTCAAGCTAATTTAAGTTGAACTGGTCTATTACAGAGCACCAAACTCGGTTGCATTTTGAAAACAACAGGAGCCAAAGATAAACCTTAGGGTTTCTTAAAGTCATCAGTACAAAGGACCATGGAAATCCATATCCGTATTCCCTGAAAACAGAAGCAGAATTCAATGGTGAGATGATTATACCATAAAGAAATCTCACCTAACCAGTCACATAAGGTCAATTTATTTTATTTTACAGCATCACATTAATTATGAATAATTTACAAAAGCCATTATCAAGTCCACTGGTAACAAAGGTATTGATGTGCACTGTGCTTCTACATGTTTCAAAAACAAATAGACAATTTTCACAAATTGAGAAATCCTCTAAAGTATGGAAAGGCTTTTCACACATGCTTTTTCTTTTCATAGATACAAGTAGTAAACATTACAGACAATGAGAAAAATAATTCAAAACCAAATGTTGGTTCATCAATAAAAGAAGACAGGTGTTGGTATTAGGTTAATGCTTGACCAGAATTCACATCTACATTGATACTGAAGCCTGTTATTTAAAGATGTTACAGCATGTCATAAGCACTCCAGACAGGTTAAACAGGACTCATGAGATAGACGCTTTTTTCACAAGACTTTCTGAAGTGAGGTTAATAATTGGAGTCTACTACGAAACAGCAGATAGTAATGCGCTTCCAAATGAAATCAGATGTATTGAGGCAGCGGACAAGTGCATTCAACAAATTCTGCGTGCAAGACACTCCACAAAACAGAGGCAGAATTGGCGCAAAATAAACTTCATTTCTCTTAACAGCCTCATTTCAAAGTAACGTCCCCCTTTCCACTCATAAATAAGTTCAGTAAACTGCTTGTTCTGTAACAAACTCTACATTCAAACCAATACAATGTACATATATCAACCCAAAACTCTGGTGTGCCATATCAAGACCAGCTGTGGCATTAAATAGGCTCATACACTCAAAAACCTGTACACAAAACAACTGAAAGATGTCAAATTTTCTCTGTTAAACATCAATTCCTATTGCTTACATAAGACATCAAGGCCAAACCCAGGATATTTCACCATTAGTCAAAAGCCATACAACAGGCATTCATCAGACCCACTGGAGGCAAGCACTCTGGCATCCTTTACTCCTTGGTGAATATACTGATACTATACATGTCCATTTACTTACCTGCAAATATATATTAGATTTAACTGGAGGTCATCTGTAATTAGGATTTTTGTCATGATCACTTAGGAATATTGATGTGTTGTGCTGTCCAAGTCTACTGAAGAATATAAAAGGTACATAAATGATACCATTTTTTAAAATACAGAGTAGTACGCATTCATGATTTCTTGATAGTAAGCTCACTGTCACATATGGTTATGATGAGTAACATATGGGACACAAAATAGGTACAATTCACTTTTGTAAGGGCACAAGGAGCTTTTCTAATGTTAAGTCACCCAGCTAAAGATGCCAGATGTGCACAGCTCATCTAGGAGGTTAGTCAGAACAAAGAAAAAAAAAGTATGCAACGTGTTACAAGCTGCCTCATAAACTTAGCATTGTGGGGCAGGAGTATGTAGTAGCCTTAACAAGGTTAGTACGTTTCCAAGAATCCTCTAAGAATCCTTCCTTTTTTAGGTCAGTGACTGACTTCTTGCAGGTTAGAATCCATGTGATGACGAACGGTACAGGGGTGGTCGAGTGTGGTACGACTGATTTTGCTAAGACAGCCTTTCAGTTTGTTATGTAGTGCCATGCTCTCATTTCTCCTATTCAACACAGCCCGATCAAGAAAGTTACTTTGTTTTCTTGCTTCACCCACCATGTTCATCACAACGGTGAAGGTACAAGGAGACATTAAGGAGAGAGGGTCTTGATGACAGGCAACAGTCTGGACACCTGCTCATCTGAAAGTTAAGGGCTTGATGTGGTGAGAAAACTGAGGAACAGGGGTCTCAGACTGAGCCATGATAAGTTAAGTCATCAGGGAAGATGTAAGACCAAAAAACAGTGAAGTACAGGGAGGTGACACTTAGGCTACGTCCAGGACTCCTGCAGCCACCAGCTGTCTTGAGAGCCAATCCAGGCCCTCGTGGAGGCCCATTCCACTGCGGGCATCACAGCCCTGAATGTGCCAGCTCCTCCCACAGCAAAGCTTGTGTAGGCTCAGCAGCTCGGTCATCTCCTCGACAGACACAGCTCCAGGAACATCCTGCAGAACCAACAACATCTGTCTTTTAACATGAGCTCATCCCAAGTCATATACTACAAATATTCACCCTGTGATGGTGCATCTCTATCCTATGACACCTCGACAGCGGCAGCGGCGGTGGTGTGTATGAGAATCTAAGGCTGGGTTGCATCGACAAGGATTCAGTTTTAAACTAGATTAAATGATGGTTTGCCATTAAAATCTGTCGCACCTAACTTTAAAATTAAGGGTAAAATTTAACACTCAGTTTTGATTTTACTCTAAACCTAGACCAAAAGGACCATTCTAATGATTCCCAATGTTTGTCCCAATGTTACTATAATTTACTGTAATTTACATTACATTTACAAAATCCCTAAATTTTCAAACTTGATTTTTTGGTTGAGACGCCCACCTTATAATGTTCATTCATCATAAACCACAGAATTGATAATTCGCTGTGCAAAGCAAACTTTTTCCAAAGGGACTATTTTTAGGAAAACTGATGTGATTGACTTTATTACAGTGATGGAATAATGGTGTGAAGGAAGTTTGAAGTCTCTGAAAGTTCAGTTTCAGTTCAGGCTCGCTAGAAGGGTGGAAATGATACTGGAGTTCTAAAATATGACTGCTCACTTGGGAAAAGATTAGCAGAAACCTGATGTATATACATTTTGTAGATATTATGCAAAAATGCAAAATCACTGGTATTGTCCTTTAAGTTTAACCCTGTTGTGCCAAAACATCAAACTCATAATTTAAACTATCATCTGGTGTGAACTTTAAACTTAAACATGAGGGCGTTTTAACTTTTAAACCCTTAAAACCTGAGGAAATTCACTGGATTTCTTAAAAAAAAAAACAAAAAAACAAAGCCAATTAGCGAATGAGTAACATATGATTAAAAAAACAAAAAACAACAATAATAAAAACAACAACAACAACACAGCAACACAACTTTAGTGAAAAGCTGCTGGGAAATTTAGCAAATGTAAAAATAAATGACAAGAAGACTATAACTCTAGTGATATATTTATAAGCTCAGATCCTGATGCTGGATCAGCGTCAGGTTTTTGGATTTACTTAACCAGGATTAGTTTTTAATTGTACAACAGTGCTCTGCTTCATTTTAAAACTGGATTTATCCATTTTAAACCTAAAAAAAAAAAAGAAATCTGCTTTAGTAGACAATCCCAGTGGAGAGAGACAGGAGAGACAGAGCAGGACTCGGCCTTGGTACATGGTATGCGCTCTTATCCGGCCATCGGGGCGCCCGCAGACCTACTTTTACTAAACTCTGATTATTGCTAGACTTAGTGAATTCTTGTTGGTGTAACCCAGCAGAGGTTGTTTACTTATTATTTGTTCTGGCATTATATGTGTCTGTAGTACCTGTTTGTTTGCAAAGATGAGCAATAAGGCATCTCTCAGCTCCTTCTCGGTCAGCAGCTTGGCCAGCTCACTGTGAGCCTCCATCAGCCTGTCCCTGTGGCAGCTGTCAATCACAAACACCACCGCTGCATGCACACAACAGACAGAGACAAGACGTACAACTTAAACCTAGGAACCATTTTTCAGAGGCGAAAATAGCCACCAGTCAGTGGTGCTGCAAAAGTCACAAAAGCATTATATTCACACTAATAAATAAATAAAAAAACTCACATTTTAGAATTACATAGGAGAATATATGCACACATTTTTAATGTGAATATAATATTCATGTCAACATACTGTACATTCTTAGGACTTAATCTTACTGGACTTACTTGTTCCTGTTTTTCTTGCTAAATTGATGGCACTGCATGTGTTTCTTGCCACTTTGAAATTGGCTTCAGTGAATCTCAATGAGATTTTGGAGTCAAAGTGAAAAGATACAGTGTATAATTTTAATGGCTTCAAATGAATATAAATCAGCAACTCACCAATACTTTATGGGATGCTGCAGATGGTGTGTTTTATGTGAGTCGCTGTTACTGTACAGTTAAAGTGACTTTCTGTTGACAAATGTCCATTTAAGTGCATCACATGGATTTAGAAATCCAAGTTAAAGGATGGCATTGATTTGTATTTTGTCTGAAGCACAAAAGCTGAGAGTTATGACCTGCAGTGTCTGTGTTTCTCTCCAGAAATGTGCATGTGCATGTTACACTGTACAACAAATCTGACACCATAATTAGGAGATTTGAGGGATCCACACCATCAATCCTCCACAGTATAGAGAATCTATTAGTGTAAACCCTAAACAACTATGTAAAACACTGACATTATTCATACTCTGGTATGTTTTGGTCCTGGCTCATTTGTATGTGTTGTTTCTGAGATCATTTTTTGTATCACCTGCACACATTTCCATTTCTCTCTTTCCTTGTGTTAGTATTGTATAAACTTTGTCTAAGCACACACCTTGTGTGTTCAGGTAGTAGTGTTTCCAGAGGGGTCTCAGCTTATGTTTTCCACCCACATCCCAAATGGTGAATTTCAAGTTCTTGTATTCAACCGTTTCCACATTGAAACCTTGAAGAAAAGAACATCATGTTAAAAAAAACCCTGAGGCAAAGAACAAGGTTACATATATTTGTATTTTTGTGACTGGCAATCTCATGGTACTACTGAACAGAACTGATGGCTATTATGAAAGTACTTACCAATGGTTGGGATGGGCTGCATGAACTCATCTTGTTTCAGCTTGAAGAGGATGGTGGTTTTTCCAGCTCCATCCAGTCCGAGAGTTACGACACGGATCTCCATCTTTGGACCAATGTGGACACGGTTGTCCTGCAAAGCAAAACACATTTTAATTGCAGTGCTCTATACTGGAGTAAACTCAGGCCATTTACATTTAAATGTGAAAGGTTTTTTTTGGCCCATCATGCAAATTTCCAGGCAGTGGCACTGAGGAGTGGACATTGGGCAGGGACAGTGTGTACCTTGGTGAAGGTCACAGGGATGCCAGCATCCAGCTGAATGTGATCTGCCAACTCAGTGAACTGGTGCTGCTGCTTCTGAAGTGTCTCCAGCAAACAGTTGATCTCCTGCTTCGCCAGCACAACTCTGCAGTCATCCTACAAAAGAGGAAAGACAAAATTAGGCAAAACCCTGTACTGCATGCACACTATTTTAGAAAGCACTGTTTGACATTTGTTCAGTGAACAATCCTGGATGAAACTGGGCTTTATTGCCATCATTTGCAGAAAATGCTGTTACTTTTAGTAATAGCAGTAATTATTTACTGGCCATTAGAAGTACATTAAAATTATTGGTCACAAGCCTCTCACTGACACAAATCCCCTGAATACAAAAAAAACATGAAAGCATAAAAATGCAGTATACTCAAGAACATCAACATACACACTCAACTGCCTTAGTATTTTGAGTGTGCGGTTACTGCCCACTACTGTCCCACAATGCAGTGTGTGGTGGAGAAGGAGGGGCTACTCAAGGGGCAACAGTACATGAGTAGTGTACAAGTTCGTGAAAACCAAAAATGAACTGACATATCACTTCAGATATAAGTTTTCGTATCTGAGCACAAGCCGTTTTGAAATTTGAAGGCAGCAGGTGATGTCCAGATGTAGGTCACATGACACCACCATCCGCTCATGTGTTGTTTCATTTACGATTAGTATATAAAAAAAATTAAAAACTAGTGCTGTATGTTGAATTTCCATCATACAAACTGGTAAAACAACATTCCATGGAAATGAGGACACTAGGTACTGGTTAGTATTCGTATGTACTACGCTTTTGGGTCACAGTTTACATGATCACAGAAACACAAGAAATGCTGTTTATTGAGAATTTGTTCTATATGTTTACTGTTCACTTTATTGGTCATTCTCATTTGTTTTCTTATTTATTATTTGTTACACATTCAAAAGACAAATACAGAGGCAATATACCAACAGCCCATAGACGTGATATATACGTTAACTGCAGCATTAATTTACAACTAGCACATTGCACAAGATATAAGACTTGACACACCATCACTCAATCAGCTTTGCAGGTATGAAACAGGAATAACCAGTGCAACAAGCACAGGAGATGCACACAAAAGCGCTAAGGAGTGGAAGATGTCAAGTTGTACTGATAATGTAAACTGTAATAGCTTGTATGTGCTGTTGGGAAATTTGTTTCAAATTAATCATTTCTAGTAAAGACCTAACATTTCAGATGCGTTTATAATGTTGAGTGAGTTTTGCCTACTGCAGTAAAAACGATCATTGCCACATCTCCTACCTGTTGTAGTGTTTTCTCACAGTGTAGGCAGGCAGTGGAGACCTGAGACAGCAGGATGGTCATGTCCTCCTGCTGCTGCCTCAGCCAGATCAACCTCTCCCTGACATGAGCGTCAACCACACTCAATGCCATCTCCTCCTGCCGGCACAGAGTCTCGTGGAGGTCAGCAAAATAGGCCCGGACACAGGAGCGTGCGCTCTCTGCTGTGCCGGGAACCTGGTTAAAAACACAGAGATGCATCAGTCTTTGCATAAATTATGCATCAGATTGGCAGGGGGAAAAAAAAAAACTCAATCAGCTTCTTTGTCATTTCCCATTACTTTCTTGATGAGTTTCATCTCTTACATGTTCAGTGTGTGCCATGCCAACTCCATCCTCCACAATCTGCTCTCCTCCCTCTATCTGCTGTACGATTCCCACCAGCTTCCTGGAGTACTCAGACACTTCCTCTGTAAAGGTGCGGATGCAGTGGGCCATATCCAGAATGGATGCACGGATCTGATTGGCTTCAGTTTCAAGAACTGCATGCTGAAAACATGGAAGGGGTGGGGTGGAAGGGCTTTTATCATCTCTCTGACTTGACCGGTAGGAGATTTCTGATATGAAATCAAGGTCTACAGCTTGTTTTTAAGTGCTAGCATACCTTATGTCCCTGGTGCTTGCCATACTCCTTACACACGCAGCACATGAGAGGACCAGACTGACAGGCTTCCTCCAGGCAGACAAACTCAATGGCATGAACTTGATGTTGTGGGCACAGAGTCTTCTCATGAGGCTTGTCAGCCAGAGGCACACGACGGTGTTTGGCCAGTGTGCGGGTGGAGTGGGTGAGCTGGGAGCACTCAGCACACAGGTGGGTGGCACACACAGTGCAGTACATGGAGGCTGTGTGGCTCTCGTCCTCATCACATCGAATTATACACTGGAAAAACAAGCAGATATGTCTGAGAATGAAGCGTGCAGTTCATGCAAAGCTGATAAATCACTTATCAGAATCCAGGCAAAATCAGAGAGGCATGACAATCATCAGTCTTACTTCACCCATGCCTTTCAGGGCATCCTCTGCCATTCCTGACTGGTTTGTGGCACCATTCTGGAGTCGCTCCAGGAGTTCAAGCAGAGCAAAATTCTTCTTCAGTCCCCAAACTCCAGAATCCCCTGAACAAATCAGAAACAAAACAAAGAGTCTAATAGCCCTGCTAGCAATGCATGTATAAGAGACCAAAGTGGCTGTACAGGTTTTCTGAACAAATGAGTGAGGTCTGTGTTGTTTATAATGGGACTAACAGGAAGATGGTCACCAGTCAAATTCTACCCACAACGACTAAATTATGCAAATATCACACCCGCGCTACTTCTCAGTAAACATATGATATTACATACCATATATGTTCGAAATCTACACTGCAATGCTTTAGTAAATCGACCTTGTTTTTAAAACCCTCCTTCACTTTCCCTGCTGGGCTTTGCTGAATAAACACAATTATCTCTTCAGCAAGTTGCATGACCTGTAAATATGTTCTACAAACTATTTGTTCAGCAGATGAAGATTAAGTTTTTCACTTTTAAATGGCTTTTTAAGTTTTAACTGGTCACAATGTTTAAATGCACACTAATAAATCTAGGGTTGAGTTGGGAATCTGATTACTGACTGGCTCCATGCCAACTGGGATTTTTGAGTTGCTGGACTAATACATGTTGTGTGTATTAAAACATTTCCACTTGAATTTTGTCATTCACTGACAGCTTGATCCGCTGTGCAAACTTTCGGCAGCAGTGAGTTGGTTAGTTGGTTAGGTTAGTTAATTTAGGTTAGTTAAATAATAACTTCGCACGGTCTTATGATCAATCTAAATGGGTTTTCAGAATATTTTTAGTTAATACTAGTTTCAAAAGATTGCCTAAATAAGCACTGCACAGCTTCTATTGTTGATACATTTTAAAGCTAGACTTATATAGGGCTCTAATGCACGACTAACTCCTTGTGATAAAACACTGAAGTTGCATCTGTATGCCAGCTTTAGCAATTCTTTTTTTGTGAAGTACTGTTCTCAAATGACTTGACTAACAATGTTTGTTGCTGTCTTCAAGTGCCTCTCCAGCAACCTCGTACTTCCAAGTTCAGTGATCACTCTTAAAAAGGTAGTTCTTTAGTGTAAGTTTTTTTTTTTTTTTGTCAATCACCCCTAAACAACCTATGAACACCTCCTGCCAACTCTCACTGACAGACGATCCAGACTTCCCCAGTTCATATTTCCCACTTCACGCTGCACTGTTTGTGTGCACTCAGCTCATCTCCACATTTTTCACAGCACTTGAAGGCAACATTATTGGCTGGTCTCACCAATGCACTCAAACAAGACACTGAAATGAAGTTTTAACCTTCCAAGTCATGTGGTGACTTGGGTGAAGTCAGATGACAGCAGGCAATGCAAACATCTATGATGAGAGTTACAAATGAAAATTACTTGAGGACTGCTTAAAACAATACAGCCACAAAAGCCCAGATTTCCTTAACTGTGCTTAACTACTGATCATAAAGTTGCTGCACAACCGACCTGTACATCGTCTTCGGCTCATGGACACATAACCTGACCTTTTCTTGTCCAATTATCTAATGCGAAGCAGAATTTATCGCTCATTTAGTGATGGAAAGTCCCCCAGATGTGCAGCGCAGCATCCCCAAACTGTGATGCTAAGTAACACCATGTCTGACCAGTGATACAGGTTTTAAATATTACAAAGGCATTATGCTGGAACTCTTGACTCATTTGTCCATAAAAACATTGTTTCTAGACGTATGAGGATCACCCAGATGGCATTTGGCATGTTGTGAAATACGTCTTTTTTCTACCGTTTTGGTTTAGGCATTACTGCTCCACCATGAGTTGAGCTTTCCCTCAGTGTGTCTGCCTGGATGGACAATCCTGGGACTCTTGTCGACCACTGTCCCAAACTTTCTCCATTTGGACATCTTGCCTTTGACTCTGCTTCTGCCCAACAGTCTTAAAAACAGCTATAGGGGCCTTTTCCAGACTGAGCCGTGTCAGCAACTTTTTTCTGGAGGACCTCAGGCATTTCTTTTCATGACAGTGTGATTCACTGCTAGACCTCTGTGTCAGCTGTATCACCGTAATGCTAAGAGCTTCTTTGATTTGGATAAGGTATGTAAGCTCCAAATCAGGCCAGTTTGTTAACTACAGTATTATAACAACTGGACCTAATTATCACCATTAACTACATTGAGTTAACTGGGGGTGATCCTTTCCACATCTAAGTATTACATATTGGACTACACTTGTTTAGCATCAAGTAAAGGACAAGCTGTTGTTGTCATTTCATGCCTCACAAATACGAAAAACTGACTGACCAAATGTAATGATGTAGAAAATCAGACAGTAATAATACATAACACTTGTATAGCACTTTTCAGGATACCCAAAGTCGCTTACAGAGAAAACAAACAGAGATTTTTCATGCTATATTTCATCCACTACACATGACATTGCCCAGAACTAAGACACTCACCCAGCTCAGTGACCTGCCTGTCGAAGGGGCAGCGGACCGCTCTGCCATGGAGGGGCAGCCGGGTGAGACAATCATGGCACACCGTGTGTCCACAGAGCAACAGACGAGGCACCTTGTCCCCTTGGAGAGAGAAGACGTCCTCACACACACCACACTCAAGCACCTGTAAATGAATGCACGGTTTGATCATCTGAGTGACACCAATATGATTACTACCAAACTGTAACCTTTTTTTGTCACTCACTGCTGGATTAACAAATCAGACTACTCTTGACAGAAATAGTAACCAAGGCTTCCTCAACATCTGCCTCTATTACACAATTTATGTGTTAATGCTTAACGATGTATCATTATGGTATAGTTATCTCAATATAAAAATGCAAGCTATTAATATCTCAAAAGGCAGTGGTCAAAATTATGGTTAGGGGGTTATCCTAAGACAGTGATTGGTCTGTTCTGGTAAAAAAAAAAAAAAAAAAAGTTGGTAATATTATTCTGTTTTATGAAGAATGCTTAATTTCCACTGATGCTACACACTTATAATTTCAAATAAGCGTGTAACCATTGTCATATCGTATATCTCATCACTGTCGAGATACAGGACATAAATATCGAAGTATGAAATTTTGTCCATATCGTGCAGTGCTAGTCTAAACAAAAGCTCATCCAACATCAACATCAACACCTATGCTGTCCATCTGCTGGTCAGTTTGCTGACCAAAATACCATTTCAGTACTATTCACTAGATGAAGGCATTTTATTTGCAGTCAGCCGCACTGACAATCTCTCAGCTGTTTTGCCCTGCTTGGTCTCTGCACGAACCATTTGTTTACATCTTATATGCACTATTCAAAAAAACTGCATATACAAGGAATAGCAATGTCAAGTTGAACACACAGGAGCTGCAGTGCCCCTTTGTAAGCTGGCACATGAACACCAGCCAGCACAAACGCCTACTAGCGATGGTTAACTCGCAGTGAGCTAGCAGGTTGCAGGCACGGAGGTAGCGTCACACAGGCCGGGCGAAAACCGGCCGGGATTACGCTATATTTTAGCCAACTTGACTTTAAAATAACTGCATGGCTTTGTAGTGTTAGCTCTTGTGGCATAACTTTGAGAAGTCGCGTTGTTGAATAGCAGGCAGAACGAGTAAGCTATGTCTGGCACTCGCTGACGCCAACGCAGCAGCATTCAGCCAAACTCACAAGCCACGAAAGCAAACCTGCCGCTGACCGCTCATGCACGCAAACCACGCATAATTACAATTAGTCTAAGCGCTAGGAGATATATTCAAGTGACAGCATCTCAACCTTGACTGTGCTTCCATTTGCCCCCCTCCCGTGTCGGACACAGGGCTCCATCGTCGCTACGGCGCCCTGCTTGTTTATTCCTGCTGCAGCGGCCGCCATTCTCGGACTACAGCAGAGATGATGAGGGCAAGACGAGAGCTACTGTCGCTCTGACTTCCGTCTTTGCTTAAAACACGTTTACGCAGATAAATCGCTTCATTACCCATTACTGGTCAAGAAATGGCCAGTGGTGTTTCTTTTGTAAGACTGGCACATAGAATAAAGTTTTTGTATGCTAAGAGTTTCTTCCTTGGTAAGATAGTGGCAGCGCAATACGTCGTAGATGCGTCCTCTTTCGTAGTTGGAGAAAACTATAACATCTTTGATTGGTCGCTGCCGTTCCACGCATGCGCAATGACCGACGCTGCTTGAAGACTACCTGGCCAAACCAAGAAAACAGGCAATAGACTGACATTGTCTTACATTGGCCACAGGTTAGATATGCATCTAGTGAAGTAGTATGTGTAGTGTTATACTCATAGCAGGGGTGTAACAGTTCAATACACACACAGTTTCAGGTTCAGGTTCAGTTTGTTGAGGAGGGGGAAAAAATCCATCACTAACGTTTTCTGTATTTTGTCTTATTTGCAAAAATAACGTTTTTCCTTTTGCATTTGAAAGAATATATATGTTGTGTGTGTTAGAGAGCTCTCTTACGGTGGATTTTGTTGGGTATTTTGTTTGTTCTTTCATGGTTCAGTTTTACAACCCCAATAGATAGATATTGATATTTTGTTGCCTCTTATGACTTTAATATGGCAGCTGGCAGCAGCCATACCAAACCACTGGAAAAGAGGGATTCCATATCTCAGAATGATTAACTTTTATTATGACAGGCTGCTGTCTTTATGGATCATACCTGCATCAGCCCTGCCAGCAGCAGCAAAACACTCCCAGTCTGCCACAAAGAAATTTCCCCATGGGCCTATACTCTGCTCATCCCTGTATCATAAAGCTTGATGATTGTGGGTGGTCATCTGCTCTCTCCCCCCTGTGCCTCGCAGCTGAATCCCCAGTTCCTCCAGCGCTGCTTGCACATCTCCCCGGATCAGTCAGTGTTAGTGTTTGTCTGGGGCCCTGTAACCTCAGGGTGTTGGAGGGCTACTAAATTCTGCCTATCCAGATGCTACCGCTTTGGCTAAGCCTGTTGATCTGCATTATCCACTCTCCACTTTCTCCAAGTGGCCACTTTTCTGCAATCTAGAAACACTTCCATGTCTTTGGATTCACAGGAGGCCGCCGTGGCTCTCGTGCACAGATGGTCATTACTCTGCACTGTGTCCATGCAAGCTGCACAGAAAACACAGACACCTGTTGGAATGGCATCACGACAATTTCATACT
Source organism: Myripristis murdjan (assembly GCF_902150065.1). Classification (NCBI taxonomy): domain Eukaryota; kingdom Metazoa; phylum Chordata; class Actinopteri; order Holocentriformes; family Holocentridae; genus Myripristis; species Myripristis murdjan. Next base: position 15,028,095 of record NC_043991.1, read on the forward strand.
CTTTGTGGAAGCTTGATACGTCACTGTAAATTAAAATGGAATGGACTTTCTGCAATAAATATCAAAAAGGACCGACTCCCAATCCTTTTTTTGATACGTGCAGCCTACCATACATAAACAAGCATGATCAGAGTGCAAACATTGTATGCAAGCACTGTGTGAGACAATTATATGTGTGGTGTAAACCAAGTGATAAACCTTAACTTCCAATTCATCAAAGACAAGTTACAGTTGTACACTGTCAGAATTTGGGGTCCAGCAGGAGTCCATTTCTGTCCCCTAAGGTACAATCTACACAAATGTACCCTTTATAGCCAATTATTGGACCTCAAGGTAATTACCCAGCAAACAGGCCTGCAATGGCCCTTTACAGGCCCACTTAGGGCAGCCCGTGCAGGCCCCCTGAGAATTTGCTCATTGGCAAAATGTTGGCCCCTCAGTGCTGGTCCCGCATGGGCAGCCCTCATTAACCCCTAAGGAAGCCTGCACTGGCCCTGTATGGGTCCACTTAGGGCTGGCTACAGGGGCACAGCAGGCAGCCTTTACCTAGCCTTCAGGAAGCCCTCACTGCCCTCACTAGGCCCACACTGATTTTGCAGTAAAATTAATCTACAACAATAAATCATAAACATTTTTCATTCAGTGTAATGTGTGTGTATTTAATAAATGAATTGATTTGAATCCTTTTGACTATTGAACATTTTTGACAATGCATACATCAATGACCGCATCCATTTTAGATGTATGGAACTCCCAAAGGAAACTACACTAGTAGCTGAAATACATTTATGTGTGGAACTGATTTATTGTTGTAGATTAATTTAACTGCAAAATCAGTGTGGGCCTAGTGAGGGCAGTGAGGGCTTCCTGAAAGCTAGGTAAAGCTTGCCTGCTGTGCGCCCTGTAGCCAGCCCTAAGTGGGCACATACAGGGCCAGTGCAGGCTTCCTTAGGGGTTAATGAGGGCTGCCCATGCGGGACCAGCACTGAGGGGCCAACGTTTTGCCAATGAGCAAATTCTCAGGGGGCCTGCGCGGGCTGCCCTAAGTGGGCCTGTAAAGGGCCATTGCAGGCCTGTTTGCTGGGTATGTGTACCTCTTTTCAGAGCCAAAACAGTAAAAGCAGTAAAAGGTACATATAGGCACCATTTCCTCTAAATGTTGCATTTGTTAGACCAAATGCAATTAATTAATAAATGAATAAATAAATAAATACCAAAAAATAAATAAATTAGGTAAAATGTTAATTTAAGGTAGATTTTTACCTTGCAGGATATGGTTTTGTAGCCTTTGAAGTGACATAAATTTTGTAGATTTGTGGATATGAAAAACAGGTAACACAATTATCCAGTCAATATTGTAGTTATAATATAGGAACAAGGCTGCTCTCTATAAGGTACAAACCATAAGGAGACAAATAAGTACCCAGTGTCAAGGGTACAAAAGCTGCACCTTAGAGGGTACTGCCCCGGTGATGAGCTCAGGGTAGGGATGGTTAAGATTAGGCGAGGGTTTAGCACAGTTAATGTTAGTCTAAACATGTGGGAGGGATTTCTGGATCTTGTGAGGAATGTGAGGGATAAGAGTAGAGGTGAACATGCAGGACTGTCCCATGACATGGCCTCGGGAAGCTGCCAGCCAGCCTCTCCATCCTTGCTCCTGTATTACTGCCCCGCTCCAGTCAGAGTGGCAGTCAGTCGGTCCCCGTCCTCTGTTACACACTGCAGACTCAGCTTTTCAAGAAGGACCACACCACCCTCTCCACGCTCAACCATTTCCCACTGCTCTTCAGTCTAATAGCTCTCAAATGCAACCCTTGGCTCTCATGTTTAGCACTTTCCCCTTACATGATCATAGGAATTTTGTCAGTGAACTACTTTATCGCTCTTGCAGTTCTCAACGTTGGCTATTTGCAAATTACATCAAAGGTGAAGTCCTCTCCATCAAAGACAACTGGGAACGTGCAGAACTTTGAAATCCAATGACAATCACAATTCACATGTGGAAGACACTTATCCAAGTTGATGATGTACATATGAGATTTTTCTAAACCACCTCCTTAAAGAGTTTGCAGTACAGACTGACAGTGTTATTACTTTTTTTCCAGTGTTTATAATGTTGATCGTCTTTATGTATTCTTTAAATTCACATAAAATCAGGCAAATTTTACAGAGAATGAATGTAAGGCAATTACGTCATGCCTTTCCCATCCTAGGAGCCGTCTCACAGCAGTGACGTGTTTCTTGTGCGTCAACGTTGTTCTCCAGTTTCCCAGCTTGCAGAGCCAAATCCAGCAGGCGGGAGGCGTCCGGCCACCTCTGTTTTTCTGTTTTCCCAGCGAAGCAGCGAGCAAAACAGTCGCCAGGTATGTTATTAATCTTGTGTCGTTGCGGTTCGTGTGGAAATAAGTGCTGTTTGTGGTGTGAGGAGTAAAAATAAGCCCGCTAGCGTTAGCATCAGGGCTTGTGTTTGTGTTTGCTGAAACTGGTTCCGTCCTCAGGTAGCGATGGCTCAGCAGCCACAGCAGCCGCTGCCCGCCGCCCCGGACTCCCCTGCGCTGGTCGTAACCAGCAATGTGCAGAAATACGCCATGAAGAAGAAGAAGATCCTCAATGCAGAGGAAAGTGAGCTGTTTGAGTTGACCCAGGCGGCAGGCATCACTGTGGACCAGGAGGTCTTCAAGTAAGTCCAAATGTAGACTGTAGAGAGTCTCAAGTCAGCGTTTATTAGTCTCAAAGGGGCTTTATATGCCCACCAGTTTACAACAAACAAAAACAAGACGACTCCCCTTTACTTGAACCTCCTACAAATCCCTCAGAAGTCAAATATAACAGAAAAACGAGAAGCTTTCTTGAGAAGAAATAGGGGCTCCCTCCTGGCCAGTCAGGTGTACCTACATGAATATTTGAGGCCACCTCCAGGGGGCGATATAGAGCATTAACAGTAGGCTAAACAGACAAATCATCAAATCAAAATGACCGTGTTTTTTCCAGTTAATAGCATGTGCCCTTAATGCTATGGAAATCCTCTGAAATTGATATAATTTAGCAGACATAGATTTCACCTGAGCTTACAATTATGTCCTCAATATTGGGCTGTGTAACAGTGACAGTAATAGTCCATTCATTCATTCATTCATTTTCAAGCCCCCTACCTTAATTAGGCTCATGGGGTGCTGGAGCCTATCCCAGTGCTCTTTGGGAAGACGGCACAATAATAATACCAGTCTAGTTACTGGTAAATATTTAGAATTAGATGTAGTGATTAATTTATAGCATTTAGCCCCATTTACTGCCACGTGTATTCTACTCTGTTTACGAAGCACTCAGCATTGCCCCTGATGGACAAAAGACAGTACTGCGCTCTTTTTGTCTGTTTCGCTGAGGTTAATTGCAGTGGTTTGATTTTCTCTCTCTGTAGGCTTTGTATTAAATGTAAATTGCATCTGAGACGAAGAGATAGAAATCAGATTTCACATTCCTCTGCTCCTCCTCTCACTCTCTAGGATCATAGTGGACCTGTTGAAAATGAATGTGGCTCCTCAAGCAGTCTACCAGACTCTGAAGGCTATGTGCGCAGGCCAGAGGATAGCTGATAGCGGTGGTGGAGAATCTTCACCTGCCTCCCACGCTGCCACTACCACCACAGCACCTGCAGAGCACAGAGGTTAGTATCTGAATGTGCCAGACTCTTATCAGCTGTATAAACAATGACTGCCACTGTCAAGACCACAGATGGCAGTCACAAGCCATATGGGAAATCTGGAATTTATTGCCCGGCAATAACAACAAAAAAAGACCACTTCAGTTACTCCAGCTGTATCTTATCACCTGAGAAGTATAAAAACAAAGGACCATTTTTATGTCATTTTATGTCAGTTTCAGTTTTCAGGAAAATTAAATGAAGAACAGCGCAGGAAAACATGCATACTCAGGGATAATAATAGGTACATGAACAAATCTATAGTCGATAAAAAAAATAATCCACAATCCACTTCTTCAGACTTGATGTTTGAAGAGGAGCATGAAAAACATGACAACACAACCCAAGAACTCTAAAGCTAGTCCTGCTTCCAGGTTTGTGTTAGATTGTTTGTACAAAACTGAAACTTGAGGTAAAAAAAAATGTGGTGTTGTTGGAATGGAAATTAAGGATATTTTTCACTCTTAGAAGTTTCTTGTTGGATTTCTTGAATTATTTTGTCTCTGACCTCAAATTCAAAAACATGGTTACGTTGCAGACTTTCAGCGTCAAGGTAAACAACCTCTTTAAAAGAGCTTTTTCTTTCACTGCAGTGCTGATTGCAGCGGCACTCATGTGACTGATGACCACAGATGTGAAAATAAAATTATGAATCAATCATTATTCCTTAATCCACGCTTAATGCATGGGTACATGATCTGCAGGGAACCAGCTGTCAGCTACTCTCAACAAATTTTAGAGTTCATAGTTTTCAGAATTGTCAAATCGTTTAGTCTTTTTTGACAGAACATGCCTTGCAGCCTCTTCCAGCCATTCTTACTGTCCTCTTTCCCTTTCAAGCATGTGAAATAACCACATCCCTCACTAATGTTTACATTAAAGGAATACTTTGCTGATTTTCAACCAGTTTTGTATCATTACATTATCAGTAGTATATGTAAATGAACAGTGTTTACCATCCCTCCGTGTTGCTTGCACCAAGAGCTCACTGTTCATTTGCTGGCAAAAGTCCGCCGGATGATGCGTTTTTGTGTAATTTGGTGTGTAATTTTAGCAAACTACAGATCGTACTTCGACATTTTTTCCGCTCAGCAGGGCGAAACGGACATCTGAGCAAAGAGTGATGGCAAATGTGACAATGTTTTGTTAGTCAAGGTTCATTTATGCTCAATGCTAAATACATATATGGATATGGATGGAGCCTGCTGTCCGTACTGTTATCATTTTGTCCATATTTGTGCTCGTTTTCAGAAAGCTCACAGATACGGATGAAACAGAGCAGCCCCACCGTAAATCATGAGGACAGTGTAGCCGATAGTTTGAGTGAGACTGGCCTATGAGTCAGCCATGAGGAAGAAATTAAAAAAAATAAAAAATGATATTAGAGAAAAGAATCATCCGTCCTCCTGCCATGATGTGTTTAATGACCTCATCATTGCTATCTGCAATGCTGCCTCCACTTTTGCCTCTTTCTTAGCAAGTACTTTATTACGATCTCCACTGTTTTCAGGTTTGTTGTCAAAAACTTTTGACTCTGAGCTGCCCTCTAGTGGACGTATTGCTCAACATCTATGCCAACATAAAGGATGCATGGAAATATGTGGGCAATGATCGTTACGTTGTTTAAAACGGATGTATTAAATTTGTATGTTAAGGTAGCATAAATGAGCCTTAACTCGGCACCGTCACAGTGTGAAAACATACAATATATGTTTTTTTATGAGGCCTGTTCAAGACTAGCTAAGCACAAGCACCGCCCCAGTTGGTTACCCGGCGGTGTGTCCTGCACTTCACGTTCTGGTTGTTGAAGGTTTTCTATCCTTTGAGCCAAAGGGAATACCACAGCATTTTTTCTCTGTCTGTATCTCATGTGGTGCCAAAAATATTTACACCTTTCTATTGCATATACAGCCCAGTTTTGGGAACAGAGCATATTTATAGCAGTGAATCATTCCTCTAAAAGTCACTGTCCTGCATCTGCACCACCTAATCCCCTCCACCAACCCCCCAGTTCACCCAGAAGTGATATTTTCCGCTAAAATGGAAAAGAATCCAAGTCCAAAGATATAGATTGGCAATAAATGCCTGTAGCAGGTGATCTTCACTCTCTGCATGCCACATTGCTCTTTAATGCCTTTTGTTTTCATATCCTCCCCCTGAATTGTATTTTTGTGTGTGTTTCCTGAAGAAGAGGATTCTTTGGTCTTTGGCAAGAGCCCTAAGCCTCCTGCAGCTCCCCCTTCAGCGTCTGGCCCCAGAGCCACAAGGGTCAACACTAAGATTGTGGTCTACGGCCCCCAAGACGCTAGCTCTGCTCACCCTCCAGGTCCCCTCCGCTGCACTGTGTCCTCCATCTCCATCCACCTGCTTGCTTACCTTTCTTGTTAGATGCAAGTGTTGTGCACATGTGCTTGGAGCACAAAGTAGGATTGAGTGAGAGTGACATGCTGTGTGTTTTTTTTTTTTTTTTTTTTTTTTTGTTTCTTCATTCTCTGATTATTATGGAGAGTGTTTGTGCATGTGCATGTGTTTGGGTGTTGGGTCGTTGTTCCTAATCATCACTCTTTCATATGCAGGTGGACATGTGGTGTATTGTGGCAAGAAAGTGGCTAGAAAGTAAAAAAAAAAATACATAATACAAAATTTAAGCAGCTTTTAACATATTTTCACTTTCTCACTAATACCTAGGGCTGGGCAACACATCAATATTATATTGGTATCACGATAAGGGACTAGATATTGTCTGGGATTTTGGATATCTGCATATTTTGATAAAAGTGTTTTTCCTGATTTTTAAAGCCTGCATTACAGTAAGGGGATGCAGTTTTCTTATTAGACTGTTGTTGCTGTTCTGTTATTTGCCTTTACTTGCTTGGTCATCATATCCACATTAATGATAACTGTTTATCAAAAATCTCTTGTGTTTAAGCATCTTATGAAAGCATGTACAGTCATCCCTGCAATATCACCACAATGTGGAAATCAAGGTATTTGGTCAAAGATATTGTGATATTTGATTTTGTCCCTATTGTCGAGCCCTGGTAATACCTTTAGCTTGGTGATTGATTCATTTTTTGGCAAAGCTTGTCTGATGATCAGACCCGTCTTATTTGTAGTTGTTCACTCAGTTTTTTTGCAAAAGCAAGTGCAGGTGGTCTTTACTCCAAATCGCATCTGAGCTATGAGCAGATTGGTTGATAATTTATTAAAACGCATTTAGACATTGGTGACTGGTTGTTACAGTGCATCACCAGCCAAACGGAGCTGCCAGGCATATGGTTGTATGTATAAATAGCTAATTTTTGCCCAGAAATCCCAGTCTGTGTGGCATGGCTTTGGTTTGCAAGCTGCATGTGCCAGTTCCCCAGTAGGTCTCAGACTTGATAGACTTTGCAGAAGTGCCCATTTCATGAGACAGGCTCCTAAGTGAGGGTCATGAAGATCAAAAGTTACAAAAAGACTCCTGCTCACTTTTTCTAACTTGCACTCATCATATGAGGAGCCTATGAGGAGCATGTAAATAGTCAAACTGAGCTAAAATATGAAAATCACCAGAATCGGACATATAACGTTTCATCTGATAGCAATTATATGTAAAGTAGGAAATAAGCATATTGACCAAAAAACATATGGACATAAAACTATTAATTAAAATAAACAAACAGCTATTTTATCATAAAATATTCATAATTTATTTGATAAAAGCGCCCTTTCTAGTCACTTTCAGATTCATGCTGCAGACAGGTGTGCATTGTTGATGTCTACTACTGAATGCATTGCTTTTGAGTGTAATCAAAAGAAGGTAAGACATTGGAGCTAGCCTTTATTCTATATGTAAAATGACAGTTACACATACTCCTGCTGTATCTGTCATCCTGATGCAACGTTTTTTCATGCTGCAGTCTTCCCCATTCATCTTTTTCTTTGTTTTTAACCTTCATCTTAGAGATTTGGTCCATGTGTGAAAGCATCATGTTGCTTGGAACCCGTGAAGCAGCGCACATAAACCCTGACTCGGTCCTGCCATCCCCTAAGTTTGTGTGTTTTGTTGTTTTGTGTCAGCAGTGCGAAGTAAAGCTGGAGTGAGCCACAGTGAGAAGAGCAGGGAGGGCTCCAGCCAGAGGGTGCAGCGGCAGCCAAGTGCCACTAGAGGGCAGAAGACTAAGAGCTCTGGCAGCAGTAGCTCCTCCTCACAAATGACCTCCACTTAATTTTTTTTTTTTTTTTAAATAAATGTGTTTTTATAAATATACTTCTTTCTGTAATTTATTGTGTCAACCTGACAGTTTTGTTTGGTAAACAGGCAGCGCCAAATGTCTCGTCCCTCTCATCTCTGTGGCTTATTGTGAATGAACAGAGCCTTTTGTTCAGTTGTAACATAACTGTTTTCACCGTGTTATGCTGTAACATGAAAATGCAAGTATCCAGTGGGTGTATATATGTGCTAATGAATTTTCAATAAATCAAATGCTCTTTTTGCATAATTGTGGATTGTGGTTTTTTTTTTTTTTTTTATCATGAGGAAAGTTGATTGAATTACTGTCATTCTTAACGCCTAGCAAGGACAAAGTAAGTCAAGCAGATACACTGCAATAAACATTTAGGACACTACAACAGCAAAAGACAAAGGTGTATTTTTCTCTGCTCCTGCTTGACACAAACTGCTGGTAATTTTTTTTCTAATGTTTTGTCTGTCACTGGAACACAGACAATACATGAAGTGCTGGCTAGCCTGTTATGCACATAATTATTATGAGTATTAATGAGTTCAATCAAAGACCACTGCATTAATCCCGTTGATTTTTCTGTCATGTCAGTGTTTCAGATGGAGACCTGTGAGACATGAGGTGGATCAGATTAAAAGTTTAAAAAGGAATTTGATGCTCCAGTCCCCTCTATGATCCTGAATTGATTATCTTTCATCACATGGTGGCAGCAGAGGCACATGGCATTCAAGGATGCCCCCAGTTCAGCCAAATCTGCCCTATTTGGCACATTTGGTTTCTCATTCCTAGCAGACACCTGCCTGGCACAGTGTTTGGTATGAATGTGAGCAAATCTGAAATGCATGTATTTGTTTTTTGTTTGTTTGTTTTGTGTGTGTGCGTGTGTGTGTGTGTGAGTGTGTGTTTTAAATAAAGCCTATGCTCATTCACAAACCAGAGTGCAGCCCACTGGCACTGCGAAGAATGTGTATGCCTGTGTGTGAGTGTGTGCGTGTGTGTAATTGTCTATAAGCCAGGCTGCGGGGCTTTATGTAGCTGCAGGTCTTTTATGTGGCCGTTTGTCCTGTTTATGTGTTCCTGCCTCTCCTCTCCTCTCCTCTGCGCTCTGCATTGATGGCAGTGTGCCTGTAATTGATGGCACCATATTGCTGTGGTGTAGCAGGTTTAATGGGGCTTGACAGAGCAAGGGAAAGCAGCATGCAACCAGGGAGGGAACTTAACCCTTTCACATACCCACCACCCACCCCGCCCCCTGGCCATTTTTTTCTGGATTCAGTCACGTACACGTGCATGGGCACACCCACTCCTCGCACACAGCGCCTCCCATCAGCCCCCACTTTATCAATGCATGTAAACACAAATGAGAAAACAAACAGGCCCCCGATGATTAGTTTGTTTATGGCTCCTCCTGTTATCAGTGGTGATGCTAACAGCAGTTTGGTTCATGATCAAGTAAGCTCAGACATCCCTCTGACTGTACTTCACAAAATACTTATCGCTGCCAGCTGTTGGTGTTCCCCGCTGTTTGGCTTGGTGGAACCTAAATGTGTTTGACAAAGGTAAATGGCTGGGAGTTCATTTCTTCAGCCGCTTGCCAGACTTGTGATTCCCGATTTCACCTAGAGGGGGCAGTGTGGCTCCAAGGCTCCGGCATGGCCTCCAAGTGCCTTCGATTTCTATAGGCATCCACTCTAGCATCTTGTATGTGTTTATTTTGTTATGAGGGAATTTCATACCCAGTATAGACTATTTCATTAAATAGGGAGTGTTATCCTTCACTCAGGCATACCGCGCGACACACACCCAGGGAGTGCGAATGTGCACGCATACGTATGCACGCCCTGTGTACACACTATGTGCACCATTAATCAATAGGGACGATGAAATGATGCCATTGTGTGTGAGGCAAGGCACCACGTCACATTGAAGAATGAGCCAGTCAAAGCTGTTGGCGAATCATTAATGTAAGGTGTTGGTCTAAACCACGTTCTCACACTCTTTCTGCGGAAGCTGTTCCCAGGTGACAAAAAACTGGCGAGACACTATTTTAAGAGCTGATATCACACCCCCCCACCCCACCCCCCTTTTCCCCTCTCTCTCTTTTTACCCACCTATATTCTTTCCTCAATCTCTTTCTGTGTGAGAGCACTCGGGTGGGGGTGTGGGGAATATCATCCTGTTTTCGTTCTCTATTACTCCCTCTCTCTCTCTCTCTCTCTCTCTCTCTCTCTCTCTCTCTCTACCTCTCTTCCTTTTCTCTGTGCTGATATTCTTTACCGTGAATTCTTTGTCCACGTTTCTCTCTGAAATTTACTGGCCGTTTTCTCTCACTTGTTGTTTCTCCACGCTCGCTCTCCCTCTCTAACCCCCTTCACTCTCTCCATCACTCCCCCGTCGCCCTCCTTGCCAGGCTGGCTGTAGATTGGCTATTTCCTGCACGCGCGCAGTAGAGCCCTTATCAGAGGTAGAGTGCTGATTGTTGGTCTGTCTCTCAGGCTGACTGACAGTTCAGGCTTCGCCGCTGAAATGCCTGATTTGGTCAATGTTTGTCTGTGGGGCCTTATCTCCAAACCTTATATTAACTGCCTTGACAGTATGTGCAGGCAGTCTCTCTCCATCTTGTTGTGCCCCCTCCCTCCTCCCTCCTCCCTCCATCCTCTGTCTCTATCTCCCTTCACTCTCTATACTCTCTCTCTCACCACTTACTATATTCTTTCAGCCACCAACCAAACATTTTCCAGCTGATCCTCCTCCATTTTTCCTTCAGTTGTGGCTGGAGCAACCTCTTGAACATCATATACCTCCTTTTTTCTCACCTCCCCAAAACACTGGTGTAGTCACTAATGGTCCTTGAAGTGGCCTAGACTAACTTATCTTTGGTTTTGTTCCCTATATTTTGCTTATTGTATGTTAGGGCTGGAATGATACGTGCTTATCTCCTGATTCGATACTAGGGTGTCAATTTGATATATAATGGTAATCTACAAGTTTTGCGAGTTGATAGTACGATTTATTTTGATTTTCGTTTTTTGAATTATCCTCTAGTTTGTGGATGTAGAGTTTCATGAGGCTGTGATTATCCTGAAGGTCACAGTGGGTCATTTTATACAGTGACCTTATGTTCCAAAAAAATGGCACTCTAACATCTAACATCTAACATCATCACACATGAATAAAATTAGGCTCATGGAAGCCACAAGAGTCTCAGCTTTCCAGTCAAACCCAATTTATGCAACTCCTCCTCAAGCCTGTTTAGACCCCAGTATGCGCAAATACACCATTTTAGCATTGACCAAAATAACACATTTGTACCACATGCAAATAAAACTGCATGGTTTTTGCACCAAACTGCATGAGATTAGCATAAGGTGGGCATGTCTGCAAAAAGGAGACCCGTGGGTGCCCATAGAACCCATTTTCATTCAGATATCTTGAGGTCAGAGGTCAAGCAACCCCTTTGAAAATGGCCATGCTAGTTCTTTCCTTCGCCAAAATGTTGCCTAACTTTGGAGTGATATTTAGCCGCCTTGCCTACAACCTAGCATGACGTACTTGGTATTAACTGATTCCTTAAGTTGTATATGTTCATATGATATCTTTCCTCTGAATTGATTAAATAATAAAAAAAATCTATTAAAAATCGTGAAAAAAATTGCGATACCTAAGTGAATAATTTTTTCCTATCCCTACGGTAACTCTATTTATATTTATTTATTTCAGTGTACTTATTTAAGTTTTGTATGCATTTGCACCGATCATAAACTGGAAGGCCAACTTGGACCTAAGCAATGGAAGTGGAGGTGTTGCTTATGACAGCCACCCTCAAAACAACACGTGTCAATTAGTGACCCAAGCTGCAAATGCAAACACATACACTGCACCGACATGAGTTACTCTAAACCCACACACACACACACACACACACACACACACACACACACACACACGTACACAGTGACACCGAGCACTTTCCTCGGGAACCAAAAGCCGATCCTGCTTTTTGTTGAGTAGCATTAATCGACAGAGACTGAGGAGATAAACATGGCCTCTTAAGCGTTATTTATTTATTCACTTTATTAGCAAGAGGCTGTTCATTCCGTCTGTTAATGGCAGCTGTGGGAACGAATGGAGTTCACACTCACTTGGACCCCTATTGTGTGGCAGGCTGTCAGGTTACACACAAACACACGCACACACACAGACACACAGGAAAGAAACTCTGCCACATCTGCCTGTGAGCTACATCTTGGAGAAATAGTTTTTTAAATTCCTTACCATGCTACACTCTTGCTGTCTCCAAGCTGTTCCAACAGTGCACTTTTAAATACTCTAGCAATGTAAGGTGTGACATGATGTGTTAAACTGATGGCTTGACATGAACCATCAGATTTCAGTGTCAATGGTGTCTATTGTCTGCCCATGGATTTGGAGCGATGTGCAGTTTTATTCTCCAGCTCAGCACAAAATGGTTGGTTAGAAGCGAGCTACTAGACACTACAGCATTGTCTCGGCATTCTCTCGTTTTGTATTGAGTGTGTTTTTAATATACCTATGGAGGCTATTTCGGTTATGTCCATTATAAAGGTTCAAAATGTGCTTTATGATCTTTCTAATTGTATTGTTGCTTCAGGAAGAGTAGCAGAGAAAGGTGTTTTCGAGGAGGGGGAGTAATGATCATTGTGATGTGGATTATGAGCCGCTAATTGTAGTCTAAAGAATAAACAAGGCAGAAAAGAGGGGTTTAATCATTTACCAATTACAAGACATTTCCAAAGGTGCTCTGTGTGCATGTTTGTGTTACAGTGCTCCAAATACCTTTTTAATTAAGACAGAGGCGCAGAAAATGAGTATGTCTTTGTCTCAGTTGTGTTTCGTGGAGTTACCTTTAAAAACAAGAACACGAAACTGTGATGATTTTAATTGCCTATCTAATTAATACAACTTCAATCTATAGTTCAGGAAATTTTAAACCTGTTGAGTCTCACCATTTTCTAGCTTTCTTTTTTTTTCTAATGTATTTGTTTGCCAGTGGGATACAAATTATCATAAGCTGGTGAACAAACACTAATTAAAGAGCTTCACCTGAGTTCAGTCCTTCTGATACATTTTTATTTTATTTATTGTTGGTTGATGAAATAGTCTTTCTGGATACGAGAGTTTGTTTGTTTTTATTTCCAAGGCCTCTGATTGTGTGTGTCTTTATGCTTTGGTGAGCACGTGCATGGACCTGTGAATGCATGCACGCATGGACAAGTATGTGCAGCTTGGTGTGTGTGTGTGTGTGTGTGTGTGCAGGCCTATATGTTTCCCCAGGTGTGTGCATGAATATGGCAGATAAAGAAGCCAGTTGTCCTGCAGGATCCCGTCTCCTGAGACAGGCCCATTGTATGTCACTGATGTTATGTCATGTCATTCCTCTGACCCCCTGACAGAAGCAGCAACCAGGATGTGTGTTTTGCATATGTGTATGGACAGATAATGCACATTTCTGCGATGTGATTTTTCCTTGGCCTATGTGTGTGTGTGTGTGCGTGTGAGTGCACATGTGTATGCATAAGAAGAGCGTCATGTTAGTGTCCTGTGCATGTGTCGGGGATGCACCCTAACAGACTGCTGTGCTGCTTGTCCATTGTGTTGGCTCCTATCCCTTGCCTCCTCACACACACTGGCTTGCTGGAAATATGCCAACGACTACTCCCATTGTGCCCACTCTGAAAGGAATGAAAGAGCACACACACACACACAGACACACAGACACACAGACACACAGACACACACACAACAGACCTACCTGTCTATTAAACCTAATGGTAAAAGCCATACAATTACCCCGGTATAACATTATGAATATTTACATACATTGCTGATCCTGCTAAGTTCAAGGCCAATTTCATTTCATTTCTTTTGCGCCTTGATGTTCAAAATAAGCCCATGTCACTGCATCTGAATTTACGGGCTTGCTGTTGACAGTGCGTAATTAAAATCTGGGTTAACACAGTGGCTCAGTGGACCGAGGTGCGGTCCAGATAACTGTGATGCTCTGGGTTTGAACCCGGCCTGGGACCCTCGTCGTCACGTCATGCTCCCGGCTGTCCGGTTACAGTCAAATTTATTTTAGAAAAATACCCCGAAAACATTCTTTTAAAAAAAAATAAAGCGGTATTATTTTATGTGTGGGTTTGTTCATTTGCGTGCACGGTGGTGTGTCTTTGTTAGAGGAGTAATGTACGACTCAGCTTTGCGCAATGGCACGGTGTGACACTGTTATTGCAGTAGTGAGGGTATGATATGTGACTGTGAAAATGGAGATGTGAGGTTGTGATGGCAGGCCACATTTCAACAAAAGCCCCCCCCCACACCACCACCACCACCACCACCAGACACTCCCTTCCCCAAAATCTTAAATCTTAAACACAGATGTGACTAATTCTCTTTTGTCTCCTCCGCTCTTGTGCTGTTTTCTGTCTCGAAAATCTCTGTTTCTCTTCGTTGTTGTTCCTCTCTCATGTCTCTTGCAGCCCGAGCTCCCTCATATTCTGTCTCACTCCCTCTATCTCTGCCCCCCCCCACACACACACACCCCCACCCTTCCCTCCCCCAGCACCCTCCCTCTATACACTAACCCCCCCAACACCCTTCCACTCCCTCTCTCCCTCTCGCTTTTCCCCTGGCAGGCTAGTGATTGACACTTACAAATTACCCGGCGGCAGTGGCATTGTGTGTGACCCCTCTCTCTCATCTCCAGCCCGCCGCCGTTTTGTCATCTAATTACTGTGAATCCCCGGCCTGCTCCCCACTGCTGCATTTTTAATGTGCCTGCCTACCCCCTCCTCTCTCTCTCTCTCTCTCTCACTCTCCCTCTCTCTCTCTCTCTCACTCTCCCTCTCTCTCTCTCTCTCTCTCTCTCACACACACACACACACACACACACACACACACACACACACAAAACCCTTCAACTCCATCCTCTTCCATTCACCTACAGCCTACTTTACCTGCTTCTCTGTCCAATACTTGGAGCTCAACCATCGTCTCTATATCCTCGCATTCGCCCTCTGAGTGTTATCCTTCCACCACCCCCACCATCACACCATCACACCGTCACCTCTCTCCACACTCTCTCTTTCTCTCTCTCTCTCTCTCTCTCTCTCAAGTGCAACTCCATCCCACATGTAGACTGGTCCATGTCAGTCTCTGTGCTTCCATTTGAGTTTTCAGTCGCCACATTTAGGTGTTGGATAAACACGCTGCTCTGTTCAGATGATTAGTAAACACTTATGAATGTGGAGTTGTCATCAGGCTGTTACAAGATGCCTGCTTTTAGACTCAACCTGACAGTGTTTGAACTGACTCCATGGTGTAGCTTACAGTACAAATGCGCCGCATATTTGGTAAAATGTCTTGCTTTACCAAATCTACAGGCGGAGTTTCGTTAATTTCAGTTGTTTAGTGAATTATAGTCTCGTTGTGCTCATTGTATGCTATGTAAAAGATCTGATGAACATCTCAAACCTGCTCCACGTGCGTATTTACCTGCACGTGGGTGCATGTCTGTAAATGTGTGTGATAATTGCTGTAAACGCAACTACTGTCAGAAATAGAGTAAAAAAGATAAATTCACCAGCAGTTCTCTATGGTGCACCTTTGTTTTTTCACCTAACATGCTCAAGATTAAGTTTGCTTTTCAGTCCTCAAATAAAAACGACGCATGTGACCCACTGTATGTGAAATTCTGCTGCAGCCAGTGGATTCAAAAGCTCTGGCTGATACATCAAACCATGGAAGCCAGCCATTCTTTCACCCATACCTCAAGGTCACTAATGTAAGGAGCTTCTTGTCAGACAACTACCAGAAATAAATGCATGCACTTATTCGAGATTTCCGTGTGAAATAATGACTTATCCTGTGAATTGTACACACTTTACAATGGTTTCTGTACGGCCACACAACAAACATACTGTCCCCCAATTTGGTCCCTCATCACAAAGGAAACCATTGAACCAACAGTACGATAATACAACAGAGCTTATAAGATCCGTGGCACACTCACCACTTAGACTCACCATTGAACTTCACTCTCACATTCTAACACCCTGAATATTCAGAACTACACCATTAATTTAGCCATTAAAATATATTGTGAGATCCAAAATAGTAAGTTTCCTCCTCAACCCATACTGCCTTATATCTCTAGATCAATTTGACATGCACTTATCCCCATACTGGCTTAGAAAAAACATTACAGTGAGAGAGCATTTTTGCATACATACACAACAATTTGGAATGTGATCTCATACTATAGTAGATCAATAACCTCAATTACACAATTCAACAGGTCTATAAATGTTTTGTGATGGAAGGGCACACCTGTAACCACTGATTTCAGCTATCACACACACACACACACACACACACACACACACACACACCATCTTAATCGTTCCATTGTCTCCTCTGTAGTGTATGCGTAGCTGTTATACTTTGTTGTTTTGTTTCTGTGATTTTTTTTTTATTTGTATTGCCATGTGACTTTCTCTCATATGTGCCTCAGAACAGGAAGGCGCCTGCAAAACTGTTTTTAAGAGTCAGGCCAGTGTTGAATCTGAACACATTTTGACATGTGCAGGGTTACTTAATTAATTTCCTTGTATAATAAAAATGAAATTAAATGAAAATGAAAAACGGAATATGAATTGTAAGTTGTGAGGACGTTAGTGTGACAAGAAAAGAGCATCAATACAGACAGAATACCCACAATTCCTCTCGTACTTGGGCCTCAGGTAGACCTACTACCTGTTAGTGTGTGTGTGTGTGTGTGTGTACGTGTGTGCATGTGTGTGTTGATTCCATGGCTCAGCTGCCCACAGCCAGACTGAGCTCCCCCGCCGCTCCCCGTCTTCCAGCTAGAAATCAGCAGAGCATAGCAGACTGCTGCTACAGCACAGCTACAGAGGAGGGAGGAAGGGAGAGCGAGAAAAAGCGAAGCAGATAATAGAGAAAGAGAGGTGCAGGAGGGTGAGGCAGCGAGAATACATTTTGTCGAAAGACTGATTTCTCTTTGAGCGGAGTGTTTTCTCACTCTCTCTCTTTGCTTTCATTAGCTATGAAGATCAGAAAGTTTAATTTAGATTACAGGAAAATGACAGATGCATCACGGCGGCGGTGCAGCTGAAGCAGACGTACAGGCAGCCAGGCCGGGAAGGGGCGCCTTGCCCCACGGCCTTCTGAGGTGGCTCCAGGGTGTGGCAGGATTTAGCATGGCCTCATTACCTTGTCATGAGCCGGGAGAAATATGGGTCTCCCGAGAGAGGCTCAGGGACGTGGACTGATGAAAAGAGAAAAGGAAGGGAGTTGACAGCGGACGCATGGAGAAAGCAAAAAATGGGTGGGAGGAGGTGGAATGAATGGAAAAAATGAGGGAGGAAAAGAGAGGCAAGAGAAGTAGGGTAATTGAGAGAGAAAGGGAGGAGAGATGTTGGCAGAGCCGGTGAAAAAGAGAGAAGGTGGGGAGGGACGACGGAGCAGGATGGAGAGAGAAATGGAGTAAAGGGGGGGAGTGGCGAAACTAATGGTCCTGCCTGGAGAGATAGCAGTCAATCAATCATCTTTAAACAAAAGCAGCAGGCCCAGGAGAATATTTAAGAAGTGCTTATTTAATTAAAAGTCCCTTTGCTCATATTTATGGGCCATCCTTCCTTCAAATATTAACCTTCCAGGTCCTGGGAGGCTTTGGACGACTCAGCCCAGCATCCCCGGCTGGCTAACACAGGCTAGCAGAGCTCAGCTTGTGGTGCTGCTGGTCAATGTGGGAAATGCGTCCTCTATCAAAGCACTAGCCGTCCCTCTGTGAGATTTCCCTGCTGTACTACAGCATCAAATATTTGTAAAAGACACAATCTTGGATTAGCCTCAGCGATGATGAAATGAAGTGCAAAAGTTGTTTCCTTAATTCCAGCTGTGGAGATGCTTTGTATTTCTTCTTCTTCTTCTTTTTTTGGCCATGATCTGGTGTGCTCCACCTTATCCTCTAACTCAACACTCTGCAATGCTTCTATTTGTGTTTATATTTTCCTGCTACTATCAGGCCAACAATTACAGTACGCTCTCTTAATGAATTTAGTGACTCATCCAGTGCTGCTGTCGCATAACAAACCTGTGGGCGATTCGTCAAACAATATGGAATCAATAAGCCAGTTCCACAGGTGTAAATATACTGTACCTCGTTTCCCCTTAGACTCGCGGAACATCTGTGACACGAGCGTCGTCATGTGTGGCATTCAGCAAACATCTCTTCAATGCTCTCACTTCACATGTGGCTGTGTGGTTAGCCCACACAATATAAATCAATGTTCCTCTCCACCAACTGCCGCCACGAGTTCTGCATCCTTGAGGAGTCGGCCTCACATTCAGCCCGCCTCGTTACAGTTGTCTGGAGCCGAGATCAGAGGCAGAGGAACTGATTTGTTACAAACTCATACACATTCTCACATGTTCTCACACATCCTCATATTGCAGACTGCAGGGAATATCGGCACTTCAGAATGTTCTCAGTTTCTAATGGGAATGAGATCACAGGTGGTGTTCACTTAAGACCTTCAAAAACACTCACTTTTACATACGCTGCTTTAAGAACCAGTGTTCACTTCATGGAGGCACGGCACGACGTTCAAGCACCCGATGTATCCTGGGGAATGCTTGTTCATTACGTTTGGCGGCGCTTTTGTCACAACGCTTGCAACTCTTTTCACTCGTACAGACTTTTTTTTTTTGCTGTATATCAAACCGATTCACTGCATTTCTTATGCTTGTTAAATTGAAAGATTATATATGTTTTTAACCTTTTGTGAGGCACTTAAAGTTGTGCATTGTATTTTCTCAACATTTGTGAGACTATGCACATACATTTTGAAAGCAAAGGGGTCATGCACACATGCGATAGTTAAATGCAAGAGCGTGCAGAGGAAGTATGGGCATACAACTGTGCTTATATTAAGTGACCTGGTAAACCAGTTTCAACCTCTGAATCTACCAAGTGTGCGTATGACGTGTGCAGAGTGACTGTAGTTATTATACTATATGTGAATATGAACTGAAAAAAAATCTGTGAGGGGGAAACAGGTTCCCACACAAGCTATGCATGACTGGCAATTAAGATCTCCATCATGACAAAAATCACACTGATGAAAGATTTTGCATTTTGAAAATTCTGTCATAATTTTTTTTTTTTTTATCATGGTAGATGCAATAAGTCAGGGGAGAGGTCTGCGTATGCATGTGCAAAGTTTTGAACCAGCTGGCATAGGGCTTCCCTCAGGCCTGCCAGTGTGATTTTTTAAATGTTCTACTTCATCAGCATGAAGGACAAAAATAGATTCTGCAGCGGTTTAAAGAGGCAAGAAAATTATTCAGCTCATAGATTAGGTGTCGGCGATACACACGCTGTCTATCTGGGTGAAAATTACAGTGTAAATAAATCCAGTCCAGCATGCAATGGAATTTTCCAAAGGAAAACTTTATTGAATCCCGAGTCTTCTCCTCGTCTAAACGACGATACAACTGAGGCTTCTCTTATATCATTCTTACTTTACTACTTAATACCTCAGTCTTGCTTTGGGAGTTCATAACCTATCATTTTGTGCCATTTCTTTAATTTTAAAGATCAACTGAACCCATTTTACGCTGAGTAATTACAGCTACAGTTTAAAAATATGGCTTTATTATATACAAAACAAAATACTAAGTGGAAAAAATATCCCATTTCATGGATATTTAAATACATGGATGTCACCCCTTTTCCAAAAAATTGCTCCAATATGCCATTATCCACTGTGTAACCACTCCTTATTGCTTTCTGCTCCGGAAATCCACAGGTCAAATATGGATTTCTGTACAAAGAAGAAACTTTTCAGGAAAACACCCAGCCGCTTAGGATGACTTTTTTTTTCCCAGCAGGAAAGGTCATGTATTTCAAGTGTGGTTACATATGCATGTGTTGTGCTGTTTGTGTGGCGTGTGCATACATGTGAGATTGAAAGGGAATTTAAACAGGTAGCAGTGAAAAATATAGAAAGGATAAAGCACAGGAAGACAGACCCGAGAGGCAGACAAAGTAAACAACGCGCTCGCACCCCAAGAGAGAAACGTGTGTGAGTATTTTGTTTGTGTGTGTATTTGCTTGCAAGACAGACAGACAGACAGAGAGAGAGAGAGAGAGAGAGAGAGCGAGAGAGAGAGAGAGAGAGGGAGAGAGAGAGGGGTTATGGCTGGAAAGCGTGAAGACAATAATGCAAACTGACACTTTCGAAATGAGACGCTGGTTACCTTGGCAACAGGCCCTGGGCTGGGGGCTCCTGGGAAGGGGGTGAGGGTGGGTGAGGATGGGTGAGGGTGAACGAGCAGAGGTGAGGAAGGGTGAGGAGAGGGTTGAGATAGAGACTAAATTATGTTTGATTAGAACCGCAATCATTTAAAAAAGAGCACAGAAAAGCCATCTGCCTGTGGTGGGGCATCCTGCAACCAGTAGAAGGAGAGGAGCGCACGTGCAAATGGCAGGAACGCTGCATGTGCACCGGCTCCAAATGGACGGACGTAGCTCTGAAGGGTTGTGTCAAGTGTTTTCATCGGCAACTGTACTTTAATCACTATGGGAGCCACAGCAAACCAATAATCTGCGGTCTAACCTCACTAGATGCTGAGTAGTGTGGGGAGTAATGCATTACTGTGATACTTCACTTTAAGCATCTTTCTCTGCACTGGAAAAAAAAGATTTGTTTTCATGGGATTCATTTCAGGTATGATGAGAGTGCAACCCAGAGAAAATCACAATTGCAGTATGTTGGAATTCATGCTGCCATAATGCACAAGTGTGAACAATGTTTACATGTAGCTCTGCTTTAGTGAGATCTTTAAACCCAGACAGCAGCCAGTCATTGTCTTCCTAAGGGGTTCTCCTGCTGTCCACCTGCAGGAGAACCCATGTTAAGTGGTTCCCTGGTGGTGCGCTGCTGATAAAATGCTGACAACAGTGATGCTATAGGCGGCTTAGTTGCGTACCATTAATAACCAATAACATATGAGAGGGAGTGCAATGATATGGTTATTGAATGAGTGTGCTGCAGCTCATGTGCCCATTTCCATACATTAGCAAACCAGTTCCCGTAACCAGCAACAATATTACACAATCTCAAACCCACCTTTTTTCTACACTACATTGTCTGTATGATATGTGGCTGGGCAGCAGTGTTTGAAAATTTTAATTTAGACAGAGCCTCCACCAAAAAAAAAAAAAAAAAAAAAAAAAAAAAAAAAAAACATGTCACCCAAACCTTCACAATTGGAATGCACAACATGAGCCAACTAAAATGAGAAGCAAGCCAGACGACTCAGTTTTCAACTGAAAACAAGGAACGAACACAGAGACGGTGTCTCCTGTTGGAAAAAGCATGTCTTCTATCAAGCTACAGCTGACATTTATGCTAAAAAAAATGGACCCTTTTAAATGTGTATTTTTTTGTAAATTAAATTGTACTTAATATAGCTTAATACATCAAATAAATGTGAACAAACACTATACAAATAAGGAAACAGTCATTCTGAATAATTCAATTAAATTAATAAGATTATGATACAGTTCACAAGAATGATTATTACATGTCTGCAAGCTGCAAATCTAATATTCTTTCATAAGCTGGGTTCATGCTACTTCCGCTGGCTGTTTGAAAATCCACTGAAATAGTAAATCAACACAAGTGGACATATATACACAGATTAATATTTTATAACAAAACATCTTAGCTTCTACAAGTTCCATTTAACAAAGCACTCTTGTGCATGGGGTGATGGTTTTATTTTGTTTGGGAGGCAGCATGTAGTCTTAAGCACATTATCATTAGCTCAGTTTATGCAACTGGTGATGGACTTGATCCCTGAAACGATCCCTGTACTTCTTTATTCACTGACTGAAATTTGGTAGAACTAATGCTTTGGCACCACAATATTGTTTTTCTATTGCAACCATATATATAATTATATCAATTCTTGTTCAATCTAGTAAAAGTAATTCAGGATATTACATAAATGGTAAAATAAATGATATTTCATGTATCCACACTAGATTTTAACACACATCAGACAACAGCCATAAAGCAACCATACAACATCTAATCAATCTCAATAACCTAAATAACAAAATGACCTTAACTTTTACCCATAACACATACCCATATATCCCCCCAATACCTCACAAAACAGATAAAAATAAGACAAATCAAATCAAAACAAAACTAGACTAAGCTAAAACTGAAGACAAAAAATCCCTGGCCCTCCATTTCCTCTCTGTCCAATCTAAGTTAAGCACCAATAAACATGTCCATTAGTTACACACATCATAACTTATAACATAACTTAAGACTCTCAGCCCTGAACTGCCTGGTCCTACGCCTGAGGGCCGTGTGATCTGACTCAGTGTATTTAGACAGATCCAACAAAATCCAGACAAACACTTTAACATGTAAACATGCCTGAGCCCATACCTCAATACACCAAACGACATGACACAGACATGTTTCCATGCCTGTCCACAGTGCTGGTGTGATGGTATTCACGGGTACACATCATATATCTAAATTTTATGCCTATGTTCTATACACTCTGGTTCAAGCCTTACCGTGCAGCTTGTGTAATGTGAATTTCAGTTACTTTAAATGTTTCAGAAATTAGTGTAGGTAGGCCTCGTAAACAGGAGTCCCTGAGGCGTGGAATCCCTCTTGTTACATATCAGCAGATGAATAACTTGCAGCTCTGCCACAAAAATCGGCCAGTTCGCATCTTTTACGTCTATTTGTCTCCCATAGCAGTAGCCAAGGTCGGATTTGTCTCTAGAAATCTTACAATCCCGTACCACCAGCTGCAGCACCTTGGGCATTGTGCTGCTTAGATCATGCACAGTTACAACTGGAAAGAGAAACTATTAGGTAACTAATTCCCGTAGTGCCGCTGCTGGCACCCTCAGAATGGAGCCCACAGTTGTGTGAAATACATCCCAGTATGTGATGAGCACCCTGCATTGGCAAACTGGCAAGAGCGGATGTTGAAGTTTTTCAGTGTTTTTCAGGCTTTGAACCATAAGACAAGTAATTATACATCAGTATAGGAGGCCACCGTCATTATGCACCCGGTCCATTTGGAGTGCAGGTTGCACATCAGCTATAGTGTTGTTTACCTGCACAATCCACCTGAGGCGGGGATAAACACCTAGCACAGGGAAGGGGCTAGAGTGGGAGGCAAAGGTAAAATAAACTTCAGGTCTACAAGCTGTGTGACAATTTTAGTGTATTTGTGTGTACCTGAATGATGACTAGCGTGAGAGAGATTTGTCACCTTCATCATGTCAGAGGATCTGACTCCACCTGGATAATATCATTTCTTGTAGCAAGGACATGCAGTTCAGAGGCAAAGCAGAGGCAATCCTATTTTTTAGCCTTTGGAAATGCTGTCACCGAGAGTGCATGTTACAGTGTTGGATCTCCTAACCTTTGATCACTCCGTGGATGATGTTATTCGAAACCCTTTAAAACCACAATCCAAGTGCAGGAAAAGATCATTTGGTGTCAATTCAGTTGTCTGCTGGAATGTGCAATAAACTGCTAAAAAAAAAAACCTGGCAAATTTAAAGCAAACTACCTAATTAATGTGTCATTTTAAAAGAGATTTAACTTTATTATTTGAATGTACTGACCATAACATTTTGCATAATTCTGAAAGTAAATATTTGCATCATCATATGTATACAGAGCTTATAATGAATGGTGTGTTGCCCTTTCCAGCATAGCACACATGCACGTGCACATGCATGCTACATATTAACCCACATGTGTACACAGTGGCATACATGTGCACACACGCACGCACGCATGCACGCACACACACACACACACACACACACACACACACATACACACACACACACACACACTGAGACACACACACATGCACGTGCACACACAGAGGCAGCAGAATTGAATGCGATAGGGAAGTGAAAAATGATTAACCCGGGGTCAGCTCTCAGCCTCAATCTCGGCAGCGCTCAAAGAACATCCTCGCCTGATTTACACTCGTCATGTTCCACAGCACACATTTGCATATATTTATTAAATTCACCACGCGTTGGAGAATAAAATATAACAGGGTGGAGGGATGGGAGCAGAGGAAAGGAGTGGAGGAGGGGAATGAGGGAGGGGGTTATTTAAAGGAGGCGTGTTTCTGATAGATTTGCCTTTCATTCATATTCATTTGTTCTCTCCCTCTCTCTCTCTGTTTTGTTCATTAGTATGGAGGTCACTGAAGGCGTCAGATGTGACTACTCAACGCTTTAGGGAAAACATTGCTGTTGGTCAGCCTATTGAATTGACCTTGTTATCACAGTGACAGACTATGTTATTTATCAGTTAGTTAGATAAGGTAGCAGGGAGGATGGTGACAGTCTCACATACAAGGATGAGTTTTGATACTGAATCTACAGTGCCAAATGTAGCCCCAAGGTGTTTTCACATGTGCTCATTCACTGAACCAAACCCAGTTGTTGTTGTTTTTTTTTTTTAATGTGTAAAGCAAAGCAAGAGAAAATGAACAGTTTTCTATGAAGAAGACTGAAACTGCTCTCTGACTGACATCGCAGTCTATCTCTCACTCATATCTGCTTCAGTATACAGCCACTTAATGGCCTTATTCTATGGATAACAAAATGACTTTCCTGATTTGAATGAAAACGCATATCAAAGACATAAGCCTGGCTGGCTTTTTATTGACTTTAATCATCGTGGATATGGTCATGATTATACTTATTAAGTTTATACCAACCCTAGTCTATGATTTGTTTTAAGGCAGACCTTTGATTTCATTTCAGTAAACAAAATTAAACAATGAAAATCAATAATAACCCAGTCACCAGAATAAAGTGGTGTTATTTTATGTTTCTGCAAACCAACAAATATCTTGAAATGTTTCTGAACCAAAAATACTATATGTTGCATATCAACATTTAGACTTATAACCAGTGTGGAGCCTGCATCGGCTAGCTACAAAAACAAAAACACAAAAACTACTTGGTTAAGGTTAGGAAGAAGTCATGGTTTAAGGTTAGGAAAATGTTTAATTGTCATGGTAAAGGTTAGGAAAAGGTCATGGTTAACACTGCAAAACAATAACCAATGTTTGCTAAAAACAAACATTGCTCTCGCTTGACACAGGATTCAAACCCTAGTCTGCACTGATTGTGCCATCCACCATCCCAACTATTTCATAACACAGTGTTTTTAGCTCACTTTATACAGTATCATGAAACTTGCCATTTCAAAGCATCCTTGGTTTGCAGAAAGCTAAAATGCCAACATTTTTTCCTGGCGACTCGGCTGTCAATGAACAGCCTCCATTTGTAGTACAGCCATAAACGAGTAACTGGTTCAGTTTAAGGCCATGTGGACTGCCATGTGGACTCAAAAGTAAAGTTAGAGCGTGCCAAGAAATACGGAGTTAGTTCTGTTCAGAGGGGTCTGAGCTGGACACACAAAAGATGCTGATTAATCACTCTGGGTTCATTTAAACAGCTGAAATGGACCAAGTATCCTTAATCCTTTCCCCCCATAGTCTCTATCCCATCTTATCTCCCTCACACCAACTGATGTGAACAGCCATGGCAGGTGAGATCAATAGGGTTGAAACCTGTCCAGAGCTTTAATCCATCAATGGTGAGGTAGGAGAAGAGACAAGGCAAGGAAGCCATCACTCAGTCACAGCCTGGGGCCCCTATTCAATCTAACCTCCTAAATGGGCAGCTAGAGAATATTATCAATCAGCAAAGTACTTTCTTCCCCCCAACTATATTTGTTTATATGCTAACTCGTTGAGTTGGGTTTATAATGGGTTTATCAAAACAGCACTTGCTAATTCATTTGCATGGACCAAGACATGAATTTGCAATGCCAACATTTAGTCTTATAATATTCAGATTCATGTGCATAACAACATAACAACAGATATGACAACAGCAATATGAATCTATAACACTTATCACAGATAATAATAAAACAGCAGCTATTTTAATGCTGCATTAGTAATAACTGCTATTAATGTAATGTAATGTAATTTATTTTTTTGCTATTCTATCTATCTATCTATCTATCTATCTATCTATCTATCTATCTATCTATCTATCTATCTATCTATCTATCTATCTGTCTATCTATCTATCTATCTATCTATCTGGGTATAATTGGCCAATATTCAGTTCTTTTAAGAAGATAACTTTGAGACATTCATCTAGATCTCACAACTAACTGAGTGGTTTCTGTCTGAATGGTGTCGCTCCAGCTCATTCTTCCAAACTAAGAGGCAGAAAGAGAAAGAATGAAAAAGAGAAGATTCATTTTGAGAGCGAGAAGCTGAACTTGCCATCCAAGAGTTACAGAATAAACCACAGACCTGCTTTCACTCTATCTTTTGATCCCCGTCCCTTTCCGACATGCAGACACGCATAAATTACACTTGAAAACACGCAGGCACGTATGCACATACATGTATATGTACATCCACCAACAGGCCTAAACTGACAAAAAAATAAATAAAAAAAGAAACATTGGACGAACTCCACAGCTCTGGTGGGCTGGACGCCAAGCAGCCTGCTTCCCTGGACGGCCCCCGTCTGATAGGTAGTAAAACAATTGGCAAGAGGGACGTGCATCTCTTTCCCCCTCTCTCTTCCTCTCTCTCTCTGTTACACATACACACACACGCACGCACGCACACATACAGATAGGCTACGATGGCACAAGATCAGCAGTCTGTGCCAGTGAGCATAGCAGGGCTGGGCACCCTGGGACCAGTCTCAGGGGTAAGACTCAGTGAACTACAGCTGCAACCAACCCAGCCATCAACAGAGCAGGAGAGAGCAGCCACAGGATACATGCACTGACACACTGGTACAGACACACAGGCAAACACATACGTTCCCCTCCATCACATCCCACACGCACATACACACTCACGCTGTGCACACAAGCACGTATGCACAGCCTAATACACATACACACACTTCACACCTACACACACACACACACACACACACACACACACACACACAGGCGCCTGTCTGGTCCTGTGCCATGTGTCTCAGCTGTGCCAGCATTGCCAGCCCCCCAGGCCTGGACCTCCCGCGTATGCCACCCCTCTCCACCCTTTTCTCCCTCCTCCTCTTCTGCTCCTCCCTGCCGGTAGCCTTTGTGGGCTAATTAGCGGTGAAATTGGTGAATTGCAGGCTCGGGCACACACACACACACACCCACACATACACCCACACACATACAGTCGGTGAATTGCAGGCTCAGGCACAGCAGTGCAGACACTTCAGCATAGCCAAGCGCCACTTCAGTCCCTGAAAAGGCTCTGAAATGGGGCACACTATACAAAGAGAGGAGTGGAGAGGAGAAGGAAGGAGAAGAAAGGAAATTGTGGAGGAGAAGGAGGGAAAGAGTGTAAATGAAGACAGCTTCGACTTCCCCCTTTACACTTTTCCATCCTGATGTATACTTTGGTACTTCTGGATTTCTATCTTTCCCCACATCCTGGATGCTGAGGTTTATGGTGAACATTTGTTTGTGGGTTATCCCCCGGATCCCCGCTCACCTCCGTGTCAGCTTGTGCTGCGAGGGAGTCAAAGAGTGTCTCTTTCTTTGATGGAGTGAGAGTGAAAGTGAGTTTCCAGTCTCTAATGATTTCTGTGATGGACGACACTCATTCCATCATCGCCCCTTCCCACCCACACCCCATAAATTACCTCCCATATTAACAGGCGGTATTAAAACCATGCAACGTGTTAGGGCTCTCATTTAAAATTAATAAGTGGTAATTATGGAGGGAGGGAATCTGATGAGGAAATGGGGGAGGCTGAACGAGAAGTCCACTGCTAAGAAAGAGACAAAAGTGGGAAAAAAAAGTAAAAAGACTTGTGCCATTCTTCCAGAAGCTCTGTACTTTTCCTAGTGTTGCTAAAGTGAACAAAAACATCAAAAAAAATTATGAAAGCAAGCAAGTCATTTGTAGCAGAATACTTTGAGCCCACAGTTGTTTTGACTCAGTGCCAAGTATTGAAATCATAAGAGACAACATGACTTCACAGCTGAGCCAGTAACAAGCCGGTCCTAAGGATACTGGGTGGACTACTGGCGTACTGAGAAAGGGATCGCCGCATAAATTCCTCCATAACCTCTTATCTCGCCTAGTCAGCTCACTGAATACCTCCGTCATGACCAACTAGCTCAATCTTTGAAATCAAGTTGTTATCTCTGTATCATTCTGCTATGCTGCAGACACACTTATAGCCATGCCAACATTTGGTTGGCGAGCATGTTAGACTATCCTCTAGCCTTAAAAAAAAAAAAAAAAAAAAAAAAAAAAAAAAGTAGTATTTACAACCAAGACAAGTATACTTGGTTCATTATCTTTACAGAGGAAAAAAAATAATCTCAATAGATGCTGAAGTTGTTAATTTAATAATTTGCCCCAGTTTGCTCTACTATCATTTTATGCTGTGCTGTATTACCATAAACTAGTTAAATGAAGAGCACATACCCAGAATAAGGTGCTAACCATTGGCTTAAAATCACGACATCAAATACAGGAAGGCTGCACACTTCTGTCCTTATGAAGTACATTATTTATTTAGAGCACCAACCAACATATTTCAGCCGTCTGCCATCATCTGGGTGTGATGACAGGCTGTCATAGCATGGGATTTTTTATATATATATATACATCTTAATGATTGATGTTTTTCTCAAAGTCTGTGTTATAAAGCAAACATCTGCCAAATACCATTTGGCCAATAACATTTTTGACTGATAAAAACATGATACATCTTTCTTTTACAGTCTTTTTTGCATTTGTTTATTCAATTTGCAGGAAGAATATGAGTATTACAGTAAGTAATACTCATAGACACATCACCGGGATTTATGATTTTCAAACGCTATAGTCCACAGAGATAAACAAAACACAAAAGCTTGAAAACCTCAAACTAGACAAATATTAGATTTGTTTTAGATCATTTTGATCCATGAGATATGCTACATATTTTTGTGACGCTATTACCAGTGTAGAGTCCCAGTAGAGAAGCAATCAAGAAGAATACCCCATGCTTTTTCTAGCATATTTTATTGCAATTATGCAGCTTATACACAGGGTAAAAATACCATTCTGTGGCTGAAAAAATTTGTCGTATCTTTGTTTTATATGATATCATTAACCTTAGATGAATAAAGTATAAATCATCAGGAGCTGAACATGTCACATTACCATGCATGAGGACCTGTGTCTATTAAATGTTCAGATGAATCTTGTTTGTTGTGACACCCTGAAGTGTGTGGTCCTCCTATATTTGTCATATAATTATCAATTTTCCCACAGCATCATTAGAATGTAATGTAACTTCAAAAGGGAGTGTTTGGCTATATGGAAGTTGCGGTCAGACAGGTTGATAGGTGCACTTGGTCAGTTTCAAACATCTTTGCCGTGAGCACTTAGGTATCTCCTTGACAGTGGGAAAATTAGTCAACTGACCTTTCATATGTGTAGGAGAGACCTCAAAGGCTACTTTTAGTATGTCAACTTGAGATATCAACAACCATCACTTTAAACTCTCGGGCGTCTTTGTGCTTGAGCGGAAGAAAAAGAGCAGTGCTCATCTCTGTATTGTCCTACGCATCCCTCTTTGGCCCCGGGATCCCCAGGGGACACATTAGTCTCTTAATGCTTTGTCATCAGTGCAGGTTAATGGACCTCACAGCAGTCTGTTAAAAACAATACTGATCAATACACAGTGTGCAGAGAAAGGGAAAAGGTCCAAAAATACAGTCACTGCTATTTTTTTTTTTTTTCTAGCAGTGATGACTTATCAGTTTTTACCCTCTGGCAAGAAAACATATAATTTTGCATCAAAACAATGAAGACTAAAAGCACCGACATCCTGTTATCTCACCAGATGTGACTCTACATTGTCAATCAGCTTAGATTTTTTTCTTCATGATGAAAACTAGAGCAAAGACACTCTGATTTTCACCTCAGCCCTGATCCTTCTTGCCCATCCCCTTAAATGAAGGCTAACTTAAGCTACACTGGAAATGATGAGACACAAATTAATTTGACCTCTTTTTTTTGGTCACTTAATGATTTGATATAGGATATAAAGTCAAACATATTCACATAGGCCAAATATCTGCAAACAGTAATGCACCTTATTTTGTACTAATGTCCGCTGAGTTGGAATGCAAACATAACCAGAATCAACTTTGCTGGCCAAGTGTGCTGATTGTACACACACACACACACACACACACACACACACACGTCACAGACATACACTCCCTATACACTCACTCATAATAGACCCTTTTTTTAAAGTAAGGCAGGCATCTGTCATTGAAACCTTTAAAAAAAAATGCTGATCATTTACAGTCGGTGAAAACAAAGGTTACTTCACAATAAAATACATGTTGTATTGTGGTGCAGTGGGATGTCACTTTGCCCTTTGCTTGCAGTCAGCTTATGAAGACTGGCTGAGTAATACATGAATAAGCTTCTTTAACCTTTAGCAGCGCCATTGCATTGGTGTTACCACTTGATCCTTGATTCGCTGTTGATGGTAGTTCACGCAAAGGCATTAGCTTCAACTTCTTGACATAGTGAATTCACTTTGTGAAATCTCCCTCAGAAGAAACCGCCCAGGTGGATTTGCTAAAGATAAAATTGTGTTCCAGTATAGACAAATTCAGAATTCTTACCTGTTTTTAGTGGAGTTTCCTTGCTTTTGCCAATCTGCTGAGTGAGGTCTGTATGGGGTGTGGGCATCCCCAGTGTCTCAGGTCTGCAAAAAAGTGAAAAAATAGAGAAAACTATGCAAAATCATCACAATAGCATAGCCTAGATTGATAAATTAATTGTATGAGGCACATTGGAGGAATGGCTTGCCTTGTTACACCATTCATGTGTTCAGGTGCACAGACAGACCACTCTTCAATTAACAGTAGTAAGATAAGACTCATACTGAATAAGCACTCTAACTGACCAGGCTAATAATCAAATTTATTCAAGCATACACCCAAGTGGCCACATTGAGCACCTGTGAACACTGGCCGAACACCCACTCTGTCGGTCACAGTCACAGTTAATCATCGTCCGGTCATGTTTATTTGGAAGTTCACTGCAAGCTTAGCTCAAAGACTTGAATTGGATAGATTTGTGTCGGTGTTCTTAATGTGGCATGATGTGCATGCATTCTGCATGTGAGCCTGACAGGGCAGCAATGACAACTACAAAGCTTGGCAGCTGTAGTTAGAAAACCCACTGGAAAATCTGGATGACAGATATATGTGGCAAATGGGGAATTTAAAAAAAAAAAAAAAAAAAAAAAAAAAAAAAAAGAATCAGGATGCCAGAAATGAAAATTGGACAATTTGTGACCTTCAGTCAGTGCATGCAGAAGGATGAAGAAACACTCTGAAGAAAGCAGTGAGTTTTATAGTGATGGTTTGCATTCTTACCCACATATTGCTTCTTGCTGGTCCAGGCGAGTGTAATACATCCACCAGGTTTGGTCCATTAAGTCCTTCCCCTTTGGGAGACCTGGAGCTTCACCAGGAGTGAACTGTTCCAAATGAATGCAGCAGATATAGACCACAAAACAACATGATTTTGAGTGACAACAAAAAGCTGAGAAAACGTTTTGAAGGATGCACAGTTACATACGTTTTTTTGGTTTCACTTTCACTTTCTCTTTTCAGTTCCCTGGCTTCCAAATTGGCAGAACTGTTTTGTGCTGTAGCACCGCCACTGTATATGAAACTGGGACCGGAGCGCTGCTGCATAGTGACACAGTGGCAGTGCTGCAGCAGAAAATAGTGCCACCATTTTGAAAGCCATTGGGATGAAAAGAACATTGAAAGAAACCAAAGCAAACACGTGTTGTTGTGCATCCCTCAAAAGAGTTTTTCAGCTTTGAGTTGCTGCTAAAAAATCGTGTGGCAGTGCACCACAAGTGAAGGTCTTTTTCTTACAACAGG
Source organism: Myripristis murdjan (assembly GCF_902150065.1). Taxonomy (NCBI): domain Eukaryota; kingdom Metazoa; phylum Chordata; class Actinopteri; order Holocentriformes; family Holocentridae; genus Myripristis; species Myripristis murdjan. Next base: position 15,060,128 of record NC_043991.1, read on the forward strand.
GATGGATTTAATGGACCAAACTTGGGTGGATGTATTACACTTGCCTAGAGCAACAAATCGAGTAAGAATCACTTTAAGTGGTACCAATTACTCTTTTATATTTTGGCATTACAATTCAGGGTCCCTGTGCTTGACTTGTTTAGCAGACTCACCAACAAGTGCCATGAAGAGCAGAGTGATGGGAAAATGTTATCTACTGAAGCATCTGTGCCCTAGTTAGCACTTCCAGAAGTCAGACTCATCAGCAAAGCAAGGGCATGGGGGGACAATCAACACAGTCCAAACACTAAGTAAACACGCTAACATTTGTATGAGCAAGGCACAGACCGCTCCTACACACACCTCCCCTCCCCTCACACACACACACACACACATCTTCATCCCTCCTCTCATCCTTATTTTTTCTCATTCTCTCAGCCTCTCTCCATCTCCAACAGAGCCAGCCGCTGGTCTGGTTTGGAGTGTCTGGCACCTCCTGCCCAAATCTGACAAGAAGTGGGGCTGAGGAGAGCGGGGTAAAGTGAAAGAAAGGAAGGAAGGAGCAAGGAGGCAGCGAGACAAGGTGTTAACACCCTTTTCAACACCATAGCCCCCTCACACAAACCAAGCAGTGGGAGCCATCTAATTGTAAAGGTGTATTTGTGTGTGTGCATGTGTGTGTGTGTGTGTGTGTGTGTGTGTGTGTGTGTGGGTGGGTGGGTGTGTGCGTATTGCTGCACGCTTTATGTGTGCACTTGTGTGTGTGTGTGCATGTGTGTGTGTGTGTGCAGCTGCATGTGTGTCATAGTACACATTTCAAGGTTTTTCTCTCTAGTTGTGAATATCCTTTGCAAAGCGGCGCAGCTCCAATGTGAGTATTTCTTCAAGGCATTCGATACACCGAGTTTATATTTGCTGTGCTGCATCTGGAACTTTACACACACACACACACACACACTCTCTCTACTTTCGCCCATACCCCTCTGCCCCCTTCAGCCCCCACCCCACACCGCTCTCTCGGTGTGAATTTATTGTAATTTCCTCTCGCGATGCAGTCCTGTCATATATCTTTGTCTTCCCTCTTGTTGTTGTGCTCTGTTGTGTTTTGCTTTTTTTCTGCTAAAATAAGTTTCTTCTTCTGTCACTGTCTCATATTTGTTTCATCCTCACCCCAGCCCTCTTGTTTTGTGTTTACCGGTACGCTGCTCGCTCTCTCTCTCTCTCTCTCTCTCACCTCTGTCCAATGTATAGTGAGACAGTCTCTTTATTTCTCATTAGTGCATTTTGACAGTTAATGAGTGGATTGGTGTGTGCATATTCTTGTGTGTTGTGTGTCTAAGAAATAAAGAGAGAGAGGGAGAGAGAGAGAGAGAGAGAGAATGGGAGGGGGGGTTACTGGATGAGGTGAAATTCATGTTGATAAATCATGTGGTCACCAGCACAAGCCTATGTTTATCTCTTGCTGTCAGGGGAGTATGGGGCCTGAGATACTGTCCACACACACACACACACACACACACACGTAAACAAGGAGGGTAGAGGAGTGTTGTTACCTTAGATACCTTGCTTTTCCTTTTCCCCAGCAGCTTCCTCCATCCCCCTGGCTCTCCCCATCTCCCTTCATCAGGGGGGATGTGAAGGCCAGAGATAGGGTAAACCTTCCATCTCTCCTACCCCTTTCTGCTTTACCCCCCCACTCTGTCTCACACACACATACACACACACACCACCACCACCTCTACCCCCTCACCCCCCCCCATCCCATCAGTCAGCTGTATGTGCAGATTACCAGTTGACTAATAGGCCCTAAATTAGACTTCCCTCTTCTCTTTCTTTTTCTCACGTTCTTGTTTTTTTTTTTCTCTCTCTCACTGACTAGGAAATGGAAACTGTAAACACAAACAACATATATGTACATACATTTACTTTCATGCACAAACTCGCAGAAAAATCATATTCATCTGTAGGGGCTGACAACAGAGCCACGGATCATTCTAAATTTGCAAAATAAATTCATTCCTTTGCAGTAATGAGCTGCATTTTGTGGATGTGCCCATAGTCCTGTGGTCAAATATGTATGTATACTCATGAAAAAACAACACCAGTTTGCTGTTTGCACGTTGTTGCCTTAATTTTTTTAAGCTTGTCATTTGAAATTGGATGGCGAGACAGTAAACACCTGCTTGCTAACACCAGTTTTTTTTTAGGTTTGTTTTCTATGATATTGAACAATGTTTAAATTGTTATTTAATGTCTACAAAAATCACAACTTTGACAACTTTGACAACAAACCCAGGTAAAATCTTTCTCTTGGTGCACCAAAGTTTTCAATGAATCCTTAATGGGACTGGGAAAATGTATAAATAGATACAGTGAGGAGTCTAGTTTGATGCAAATTGATTGACAGGACCGCACAGCCGCACGGATAATGGATCTGCATAGAAATATTGGCTGTCACTGTTTCAGCAGGATAAATGATGGAGTGACAGGTAACACTGTTTTTACACATTCGAGTGATTTAAGGCATTTTAAACAAGTAAATACCTGTTTGAATGTTGGCTAAACTGACAGAGAAAATAAATAAATAAATGAATGAATAAATAAATAAATAAATAACTCTATATACCTCTGTGAAGTCAATCAAATGCTAACATGCAGCAATTTAATTGCAGCTTTAATAGCCATTATTAAAAGTGTGTACAAAACATGTTTTCAAAAATAGTCACAATATGATAATAGATTGTATTTTCCTTACACGTGATTTACTGACCGAACTGCATTCAGCTGCAAACTCCTCCAGCTGCTCTGCTTGCAAATGCAATTATTTGGTAAACTCTTCATTTTATCCTATTTTTAGCAGTTAGAGGGCATATGGAATGGCCTGCCAGGCCATTAGGAAGACACACATTTTGAGTGAAAATATGCTTATTAAGTTCTACCCTACAATATTTTTTAAATATCAGGCTGCAGTGGCTGCTGCTGTCTGACTGCAGGATATATGCTGAATAGATGCCATGATATGGGACTTTGTACAGGCTTACAACATATGGCAAGATTGCAGTGCATGTATCACACGTCGATGTGTTTCACTGTGTGTTTATTGTTCATGTGCCAGCCGTTGCACATAATGCAGTGTGTGCATTTACATATGTCTGTGTATGTGTGTGTGTTGACACATGCCTCTAAGTGTGTGCTCTCATACTGGCACTGACAGTTGGGAGTGTCACTGTGACATTGTGGCCCTTTTGAAAAGACATGAGCCACAGCGCCTGCGCACGTGTGCATCTATGAGTGTGTGCGTGTGTGTGTGTGTGTGTGTGTGTGCAATGTGTGTGTGCGTGTATGTGCCGGAACAGGCCGGTGGGAAGAGAGACAGATTGCGTTTTAACAGCCATCGCTGTCATCTCCAACAGCTGTCCTCTTCCCATTCTCTATTCAGAGGGCCTGTGTTTGTATTGTCTCCCTCATGACCTCCCTTCAAAGACCGAGCGAAGAGAGAGGGCGAGAGAGAGAGAGAGAGAGAGAGAGAGAGAGAGAGAGAGAGTGAGAGAGAGAGAGAGAGCTGGAGGGAGGAGCGGGACGGCAGCTGAGGTAAAGCGAGCAAGAGAGACGGGAGACAGAAGAGAGGGAAGAAAAGACAGATAGACTGACGGACGAGTAGGGAGGAAAATGGAGAAAGATGCAAATAGAGGCCAAGGAGAGGAGATGGCAGGAAGGAGAGAGAGAGGGTGAAGAGGGGTAACAGATGCCCCAACACTTTCCCCCCCATCTCTCTCAGCCTCTCCCACCATCCCACTCCATTTCTCCTCTCCCTCCCCTCTCCTCTAAATGCACTGTACTGCTCCCTTTTCCTCTCCCTGCACTTCTTACTCCAGCCTCCTCTCCACCTCCCTCTACCCTTTACCCCTTCCTTCCATCTTGTATCTCCCCTCTCGCTCTGTTTCTCCCTCCACCTCTCCATCACTCCCACCCTTCCCTCCCTCCCACCGTGCCTCCACCCCTCCGCCGCTCCCCTGTCTCTCCCATGTTGTCTCTTATCAGGTAGAGGAGAGATAAGGCTGCTATCTCCCCGTGCCAGGGCTTTGACACAACGCTTTAATGCATAATAAGTTCACTCATCTTTTAATCAATCCAGTCAAATGATGAATTTCTGAAGGGTTAACAGCCAGTCATTGGCAGGATTCAAGCTAAAAACACAGAGATAAGGTCGGGAAGGGAAGAGTGTTGGATTTTGTACAGACAGGTATGCAAATCAGATGTACTATAGCTGTCAGATTCTTAGCAGAGCTCAGAAAGTCGTTTTCTGTCCTAGTATACATGTCTAAATGCTTGTTTTAAGTTCGCTTGTAGAGGACTAAAAAAGATCCACTGAATGTTTTGAGTACGTCTCACTGGAAGGTCTCTATTATTGCTCGTTTTAAATCTCTCATGATGGAAGTAGTTGTTGTAATATCGATAATAGGTGGTAAATCTGTGTGTAAAACAGCATATTTATTCCGTCACATATCCCACTTATTACTCAACTCATCAAGTGCTCTGTTTTAGCCGAGGCCAAGATCAAAATCATAGATCTATTCTAAGAGCTTGGCTGCAGCTAAATAAATCTGCGTGATTTGTCAGCTCTCCTGTTTCTCAGATTTGTTCGGCTACAACTGAAATCACATATTTTCACATTTATCAAACTCTTACTGACATTTCTAGTAATTTAAAATTACCCTTGACTTTAAAGTCTGTCAAGTTATTACAGTGATTCTTATAGCATCAAACACCACACCACACAAGGCTAAATTTATTTGGGAGTATGCAACAGAGATTACAATAAATAGACATTTTCTCTACATTTTTCCATGTTTTATTTATTTTTTTCTTTTCACCAAAGGAATGTTCTTGTCTTGTTTTGTAAATTGATGAGCTTTAGACCTGATAGTGGCCTACATAAAACAGTACAGTCACGAAAGTGTTAAAGTGTGGTGGGATTTGGAGATGGAGGATGAATTAAACTAGTTCTGGGACTAGATTCAGGTCAGTGGAGTGAACCTATTCCAGACCCAGGCAGACTTGCACAGGGAGGGACAGACCCCCCCTCCCTCAAGCCCCACTCCCCCATCCCCTCTGAGCCACCCACTCTGCCTTTCACTCTTCGAACCCTTTTCCTCAGCTACTTCCACCATACCCACCCTCCTTTTTTGTCCGCTCTCCAGCCTTCCATTCAACCTTCCTCCACCCCAACTCTTCCTCCCCTCTTCATGGTTAGTTCAGAGGTCACCTGGGTGACAGGGCCTGAGTTGGGAGATAAGAGGAGGCCAGAATGGCATTACTACACCCAGCACTCTGAGGGGTGACGCCAGGGTGGTGGCTGGATGGAGAGATGGAATGAAAGAGAGAGATTGAGCAGGGGGTGGGAGCTAATCTGCCATCGTTTGAAGTAATAATACACTGGTGATAATCATCACTACATAGAGAGAGAGACAGAGAGAGAGAGAGAGGGGGAGAGGGAGAGTGAGAGAGAAGGACACACACACATATGGGCCCTGCACACAAAGACAGAGACAATCAGACAGGTTCAGCAGATGGAAATGCAGAAAGTCTCTCGCTCTCTCTCCCTTTCTCTCTCTCTCTCTCTCTCTCTCTCTCTCTCTCTCCCTCTCTCCCTCTCTCTCTCTCTCTCTCTCTCTCTCTCTCTCGCTTTCACTCTAAATCACAGCTCTCTGCATTTCCACCCAGCAAGTGCCCCTCCCTCCAACCCTGTGTGGATATCAGGCTGGTGCAGAAGGGCTCAGCCCAGCTGATAGCAGGTCCTCTGGGGGTTGGGGGTGGAGTGGTGAGGGGGTGAGATGTGGGGGTGGGGGGTGGGGTGGGGTGGTGGGGGGTAGAGGGTTGGTGAGGTTGGGGTAGGCAACAGCAGCTCAGGGACTAGGAGGCTTACCCTGCCACCCCAGATATGGAGGTCAGGGGTTAGGCAGGGCAGGACGACCAGCGTGCTGGTGAGGGAGGGGATTGATGTGTGTGTGCATGTGTGTGTGTGTGTGTGTGTGTGTGTGTTTTCCAGTATATGCACACATGCATGTGTGCGCATGTATCTAAAGTTAAAGATTATCATTACCACTAAGTGTGTGAATATGTAAGTGTGTATTTTTCAGCTAATGCACTTATTTGCTGTATTTGGTGGTCATGGCTTGGCCAAGGCGCAGCAGTCCACTCATGATCCAGACTGTGCGCAGGTGTACAACTAAACAACTCATAAAGTGAAATGCCTTTATTTATTTATTTTTGGGGGAGTGATTGTGGAAATATAATCAATTAAGGGCACACTTCATCTTTTCAGAAAAATGCCAATTTGACCCCTGTGGAGAGCGGATTCACTCTGACAGTGAGTCGCGTACTGTCACAGGTGCAGATATGCTGTTGAACTGCTTTTCAGCATTAAAAATAAAGAAAGCAATTTCCTCCGCTTGGTGCCTGCCAGCTCTTCCTTCACTATGATTTGATGACACATAACACTGATTTTCAAAATCAAAATTCGCCGAAAATGAATGAAAACATTTGTCTTGTGATGGTAGAGGCTATATAATACAGACCACTTAACCTGTCTCATTACTAACTTTTATCTCTAAATGAATATTTTTCAGTCTTCCTATCTCAATGTTTTCTCTTTTTTTTTTTTTTGGAGGACTGTGTGAATTTCCTGCGGGATGAATAAAGTATCTACCTACCTACCTACCTACCTTTGCTTCACTCCTCATGCACAACTCATCTTTCCTTGATGTTCTCTCTCCTCCTCTCTACATTGTCATATAACTTCTACCTTCCACCCTTATTCTGTCATGCCTCACAGTTTCTTTCTAATATACCTTTACTACCCTCCTTCTTGCTTCTATAGTTTTCCTAACCCATCGTTCTCTCTCTCCCCCTCACTCTCTCTCTCTCTCTTTCTCGCCATTTCAGCTCCTGCATTCTTATCTCTATGTTGCCGTCCTCAGTAATTATTATTATGTGCGGCAGAGATAATTCGAAAGCTGTGAGGAGAGAGAGGAGAAAAAAGGGATGAAAGAAACAGTGGCTGTGGCTTCCTGGGCTGTGCTTCTCTTATCTGACCTTGGGCAGAGCCACTTATTGTTAGGCAAATCTCATGTGCAGAAAAATGGAGTGAACGGCTGTGAGAACTTGGGGGAGGAGGAGGAGGAGGAAAGAGAGAAGGAGAGATAGAGAGCGAGAGAGACAGGGAGAGGAGACAGAATGGTAAGGAGCGGGGGAGATGGATGGAGGTAGAGGGAGAGATGTCAGAAAGCAGCGGGAAGAGGGAGTGTTTTATGGAGCGATAGGGAAAGAAAGGAATGGCAAGAGAGAGGGATAGAGGTGTAAAAATGCATGGAGAGGTGAAAACAGTCAGACAGACATATACAGAGGCTGGGCGATAGGGAAGGCAAAGAGCAAAGGGGAGAGAGAGAGCTTGTTTGTTGGAGAGAGAGAGAGAGAGGATGATGAAGCAGGATATGCCACAAAAATAGGAGATGAAGGAAAGAAAGACAGAGATGATGAAATAGAAATCGTTTTTATGAAAAAACTGAAAAAGAGAGCGAGGCGAGTTTTCATTTCCTAGTGAAGTAGACACTTTTGGCTTGTTCAAATAAATCTCCATGTGTAAGAGGAACAATATAAAATCAGTTCACTTGTTGTTTGGGAAGCGAGCGCTCTCATTTATCGACGCAATATCAGAGCATTGTACTTATGTTGTATGTGAACTCTGATTTGTGATGATGCATTCTCTGTTGACTATGTTTCATCTCAATATGCTGTGTAGCGGCACATTATCTCTCTGTAGCCACTCCTTAGTGAATGAACATTTGGTGAATGATTCAGTCAATCCAACCAATCAATGAAAAAAAAAATATATAAAAAAAACTATTAAAAAACTTGCATTATTATAATATGACCTTGTCTGGTATGAGAAATCCTTACGTTTTGTATACATACTAACACATTTGTTTTATTTTCCATGCAACTAAAGTCGACTACACATCCAAAATTCCATTTCCTCCGTAGAGCAAATGGTTAAAATCTTGGTGCAAGTCGCTGCAGGTGATTTGAAGTTATCATGTCTTGCCTCCTTTTCCGAAGAGTGAAGCTGTGCAGCCAGCGTGCACAGTTACGAGAGGAACCATAAATTCCCATCAGTGGCGTCCAGGCCCATGAGGGGCTGACGTGTGGCCTTTTCCACCGATGCAGCTCAGCTTCCTTTAATTACAACCCATTCTGCAGGAACAACAGGCTGTCCTTCCACCAGATTTAAAACGACCTACTCCTAGTAATTAATCGGCCTGCGTGTCCTTCGCAACGTGCAAAGTGTATGTGTGTGTGTGTGTGTGTATGAATATATCACCTTCTATTCAGAATCACAAGAGTAAGAAATAAGTCATTGAAATATGACGCGCACATGACAAAACTCATACACCACAGTGTTGAGTACACAGTCCTTTTGAGTGTTAAAGAATGGGGGGAAAAAAACAAACTTAAGACTGAAAGAGCGTAATTTCTCCTCATGCCTTTTACTCATCGTGAATCTTGAACAAATTACCTCAGAGAGTGGCAGGCAATGCCTTATACAACCGCTGCGGGCAGACGTTCTCCATCAGCCTTCAAATATCTTGAGGTCTAAGCAGATGTTATCGACGTTTACAAATGCTCCGTTTTGTTTTTTTTTTTGCATGACTTGGTGAATTTCACCATCAGTTCAGGCTCCTCCACTACTCTCCCTATCTCTGCTCTCTGTCCTTATTTGCCCACTTTATCCTACTACTCCTGTGTCAAGGCCAGAGATTTTTAACTTTCATGCTGTTGATGGTTATTGCCGCTGGCAGGTAAGTAACCCCCCGAAAAATGGACTGACATTGCTCACAATGAGAGACAAGACTTGGGTGTTCTCCATGACACGGGCTTGGCAGCCTCGGTGTGAGGGAGGAGGTGAAGGCGGCAGCTGCAGTGGCACAATGATGTTCTGCAGATACTTGCATACACATGCATGCACAGCTTTATATCGTCATCATTGTTATCATTATCTTCACCATGGTTGGATCATTATCAGCATCCCCATTGTGGCGATGAGAAATTGAATGCCTTCTGCTTGTGAGCCTGTGGTCTGTATAGCTGTCTGCTACTCTGCTTTCTGCAGGACACTGAACTCACCATCATATTATTAAATATAACATGAAATTATTAAATATGAACTGTCTATTTCTTGGCACCAGTTTTTTTTTTTTTTTTTTTTTTTTTAGTATGTTGTCTCCTTGCCATAGATTGCCCAGATTAGGATTTCACTCTCTATGCCAAACTGAACGTGTCTGGATTATAGTCCCTCAGGGCCCCGGGGCAAAGCATATCCTATATGGGCCCCCCACACGCTACCACCCGTGAGTCAAGCAGCTATGTTCATTTGGTCAGTTTTCCTGGTCAGTTACTCCTGGCTTGTGACTTCAACCATGTCCCCACTAAGCTGGCTGAATCTGAAAATGCTGTTTTAGCTTTTAATCACACTACACCGCAAAACGTTTTCACACCAAAACCCCAACATCCACACTTAAACACCTAAACATGCAAAAAGTACCCTATTGTGCATGCACGGGCCTACGCAACCTCTGCTCAACGTGGAAGCATTCGACCTGGAGTGCCTGCAGGCTGTGAGATTTCAGATCTTATAAGTTTATTGCAAGCCACACTGTGTGACATGGATCTAATAAACTTGGGTACAACATCAAGTTTGATGTATGTGGACTGCATGACGATCACACTGACTGAATCTTATTGGCTGACATAATTCAGAAAACATCTTTGGCATACATCATCCATCTGCATCCCTAGAGTGGTAGACAATGAAGCCCAGCCAGAATGGAGCATTAACATGTTTATACAAAAATCCAAAGAAGAGGAGGAGGAGAATGTGGACCCGCAATCGTTTTCCTCTCTGTTGGAATCCAAGATGTTTCGTTTTGCTTGTTTCACCTCCATCATCGAGTTTAATGCCAGTGTTGTGTTGATCAGAGCGTCATTTTATGCTGAAATCCTGTTGATTAGTTAGTAGATGTAGATCGTATCAGCAGTCACATTTTGAGATGGTTACTCATTTATTATATTTATTATATTTAATTATGTATCTGTTTATTTGAATAGGGACAAAGGCAAGCGGATGACGCTAGTGTTCCCTATATATAGATTATAGATAATGGTAGTTTTCAACCTCCGTCCTGAGTTGGGGTAGCATGTATAAGTAAATATTCAGATACATCGATTCTCTGATTTTTGATTCACATCTCTATACTTCCAAGTTTTCTACTCCACTGAGATTCTCCTCTTGAAAAGACACGCCTGCTTGCTGCGCTGTGATCGCCGGTGTTTTAATGATTATACAACCATCGGCATCACCCTCCCATGACCGTCTGATTTTTGATTGCTGGCCTGTCCTCTCAACTGCCAGCTTCAGGAGCAAAAAGACCCTGAGCCCGGCCTCTGCTCCCTGCCCCCTCCACAACACTTCTTCACACACACACACACACACACACACACACACACCCTCAGTCCTGTGCCTCCAGTCCACCCTTTGCCAGCTGCTTCATTCAGCTTCTTTAACAGAGGAACAAACAAACACCCTGCGATAATGAGGCCACCTCTGGCAATAGTCGCGGTGAAAGGAGCCTTACTTATTGATGTGGGATCGAGTGTTATTGAAAGAAAAGGAGGAGAAGGGAGATATAGCGAGAGAGCATAAAGACAGGAGCTCTGATCTGATGGAGTGGATTGAGTTGTCCGGTGCTATTTAAGCTAAAAGGTGACAAGACAAAACCCTGATCAGTGACTGGGGCAATGAGATAACCACTTTGGGCCTATTGTACTGGGAGTGCTGGTCTGCAGTGGGCTGGGCTTAGCCTGGGTTTTCCCACAGTTTGAACAGGAGGGGACGGTCTGTGGATGAGGAGCGTTGTGACCACAGTGACCTTTAGACCAGTGGTAACCCTCATAAACTCACGTCAACAGGATGCAGCTGATATTTCATTAAATTACAGCAAATGTATTTGTGCACAACTGACTAAAGCACAAAATAGCGATGACACATGCGGCATATAAACTTGCATAAATTAATTACGCAGTGGAAATGTCTTTTATATTTGATGGAAGGTTTGTTTAAATATTATTATTGTTGTAGCATGGCAATGCATAGCAACAAGGGTGGCGAGGTGCACCGATATAAATAACAATGCAGAAACAAGTGAGATGAAGTATGCGAAAACTGCACTTTTAATTGTTGAGAGATTTTATGGCTAATGTGTTGCATCTTGTAAAGGTCTAAAGGTCCACACCAGTAATTTTGCACGTTTAGTGTAATATCTACAAAATGTATACATATCACGTTTCTGCTAATCTTTTCCCAAAGTAAGCAGTCGTATTTTAGACCTCCAATATCATTTTTCATCTCTTTTATCCAGCCATTGGTTTCCATTCATTGAACTACGATATGAAAATGAACTTTCAGAGACTTCAAACTTTCTTCACACCTTTATTCCATCACCATAAAACGTCTCTGACATTCTTGTTCCTAAAATCGGCAGCACTGTTGTGTTTTGATGACTTGAAACTGGGCAGAGTGATACGGTTTCCCCACCAGAAAATAGTCCAGGGTGAAACGTTTGCTGTGTTTGTTGTGTTCAGTGACTCAAAATTATGTTTCAGGAAGATATGGGAGGATGTGTTACAGGTGGAGTGGGCCACAAAGAGTTCAGATATGCTGGGGAAAAAAAATTAATGACTAAAAAGTTCATTTCCTCAATCAGAGACAACTTTTCAAAACAAACAGTTCATTCTGGAAGATAGCAGCATAAGTATTGCTACCCTTTGTTGGGAAGCTAATTAACTTCCGCCTACATTGGCTGTTTATTTTTTCTTTAAATCCTTATGAGTATTTCAAATTTGACCTTTTCTGGATTAGTAGAGGACCATTGTCTTTTTTTTCCCCACCATCCAACATTCAACCACTTGCACATTATTCACTTATAAATTTATTTATTTGCTTCTATACAAGACAGTTTACACAGTCTACTTATAAATAACAACATATGGCAGTTCTGCGGTGATAAAGCTATAACGTAACATCATCCTCTTTCCTCTCAACATTAAGATGCAGATGGAGGGAGGTTACAGTTTTCTACACAGAGCCCGAGTGAAAATCTCACCCTGAAAAATCTTTGTCTTGATGTATCGTGGTTATAGGCATATTCACTCCCGCCGAGTCTCGGTATATGGGCATTTCATCAGTCAACCACTGAGTCCACATTTTGCCACTAGAGTAAATAATAGCCAAGCCTGATCCATACCAGACAATCCACAGAGGTTCAGAGGCTGTCACTAATGCTTGACAGAGCGTCGGGAAAGATTTGACCATCAGTCTTGTAATACACACAGGCTATACTTCAAGCTTTTTGGCCGGTCTTTCTTCCTAAACTTTTTTCCAACATTTTTTTTTTTTTTTTCAAATAATAACCTGTGACTCCAACATATCAACCCTTTCTCCTAAAAATTACATTCTCATACAACTAAACGACATTCTTAATTACATTTTGGGGGAAACATTTTTTGTTGCAGATTCTTTTGTTTGTTCCTGATGTATCACAAATACGTTTGTAATCAACCAATCAATCAATCATATCTTGTATATCATGTGGTGAGGCATTTTAGCTGTATTCGTTCACTTTAGCCAAAACCAATTGGCTAAGGTTAGTACAATGTTATGTTTACATATAAAAACCACTTGGTTAAGGTTTTGGAAAGGTTACAGTACTGTAACATAACATTTGCAACAAAACAACATAACTGTTGCATCACACTGGACTCAGGTCACCTGGGTGAAAGTCAGTTGTTTGACCAACAATCCTCCACCTCCCTAATGCTTCCTAAATCAGACTTCAGACTAAGGGATTACAAATGTTCTTGTGTAATGTAATCCAATTACAAAGTATGTTCCCTTCAAAATGTAATTAAGAATTCAGTTTAGCTGTGTGAGAGTGTTATTTCTAGGGGACAGGGCTCAGCATATAAAACCTTAAAAGCAATGTGTTTCACCAGTTACACAACAATTGCACAAAGTAAAAATCAGGTTGCCTCTGTGAAATCTCAAATCTCTGGTGGTAGGTTTTGATTTGAAAATGCCAATCAGATATTATCAATGTCTTTTTAGTTTAATTTGGAGGTTGTTTTTTTTTTATTCATTCCATTTTCAAATCAGGGAGTTCACATGGGGCTCCATCCGCGGCAACAACTGCAGTTTTGAGAATGTGAACTCATTACGTGTCATGTTCATGTTTACTTATTATTAATAATCCTGAAAATCCCAGAGTGCACAGCAAACTGATCTGAGACAGAGAGCGCAATAGTTCATTTTGAAATAGCACGATACTCAGCAAATGACTTAAGGGACACAGAGATTGCAAACCTGATGTGGTTCACACAGTTCTTGGCCTCTTCTTCTTCAACTAATGTTTGTCCAAGACACCAGACAAAGCATCGAAGACTGGCACATGTTCCATACGCTGACAACCTTATGAATTTGAGTCTGGCTTACGGTCTTTGTCGCACGTCATCTCCTCTCTCTCCCATCTTACTTTGCCACTCAAAACATTCTCACAAATGGAACGCAAACGCCACAGATAATCATCTTAAAAATGGGAATAAAAGAATGGTGTTGTGCTGTTGGACATTACGCAGACTTGTTTAGAGACCCGTCCCCCCGCATTAAAGAAAAACAAAACATCAGATAATCCATGCTGTTGTTCTCATCACACTTACAAAACACATAGAGGAGCAAACACACTGTTGTTGCAGTGTTATGAGTATTTCTGACATTGAGAGCCAGGGCCAGAGTGAAGGGCAGCTGCCAATGCTGGAACCTGTGTGACAGTTGTAAATGACTGGCCCAATCGGCTCCTTGTAGTAATTATCTAAATGGGCTCATTCAAAACCTCTTCATTGTGGAATCAGTTAATTAATTAGCTGTTTCACTGACAGGATAATGGTGAGAGCATGCTAAATAGATTAGTCTGGAACTTGATTTATTGTTGCAAGGCACCCCCCACCCAACTCTGTTTATCACCCCCTCTCAGCCCCCCCTTCTCTTTCTCTCTGTTTTTCTCTTGTCTTTGTAGCATCTGTAACAGCCACCCACCTACTTGCAGAAAATCCCCCACCTCGATACATGGCTGGGGAGCTGATAAAGAAATTTGGAGCCAACATTATTGAGCTGGGGAGACAGTGCTATATAGAGAGTAATATATAGCAGAGCAGGTGTTCATTTTGCATGCTACATGGGATGTGAGAGACAGAGCCATAGGTAAGATATATGGAGAAAGTAAACGCGTTCCCAGCTCTAACAAGGTAGCTGAATACCTCCGAGTTGATCACAGGCGTGTCTTGTTGTCTCCATATGAATTCTTACAGATGAGTATGGCGTGAATTTATTTTCATAATAGGTGGAACAATGCATTACGAAGGTGTTACATGTGTCAGATTTCATTATCACCGTATCTGTTGTTTCATTTAAACAAAGTGTTTTGATGCATTCTCTGTGAAACATATGAGACCCAAGCCCAAAAAATCATATAGTATATTATTATGTTATTATTATTATATTCAGGTGCATCTAATGTGTCATGTTTGTATCCATTCCATATTAGAGAGACATTAATTTTGCATGACTTGAACAGAGTTTTTGCACACCGTGTGTTCTTCCAGTGGATCAGTATTGGGGCATTTTTTGGGGACAGCAGTAGCATCATAGTCAACAAACTGGAGGTTCAAATGCCTGGACTTATTGAGAAAATCTAGATTGGGGAAGTGAAGGTGAAGTGCTTTCACCTTCCTAAAGAACTATTGTTTTAGTGCCCATAAGCAAGGCACTTAAATCCCTAACAGCTCCACTAGATCAGATCAGCGGCCAGCAGTATAAGACTGTGGTAGAGTGAGTTATCCATTCATCTCCTGTCATAATGTTGGAGGCTATTAGCATTTGCATCATTCAGGGTATAGTTCAGAATCCTTATGGAAAAAATAAATGTGATTTACAACAAGCACCAAAAACAAAGCCTGTGCTAAACACAGCCTTACATATACTGCATTATGTTGCATGAAATACAAATAAAATGACTAGCAAAACTCCTATTCATATTTTCCATAGGGATTTTTAACTACACAACAGTATTGTGGTGATGCAAATCCATGATCTATATAAAATATCATACATAATACATTTATGTAACTTACATCCCAATACATTTCAATAAACACCATATCATGTGAGCACCAGTGGATCAGAACAATCATCCACTTAGCAAACAATGATACAAATCATTTTGGAAGCTCAGGTACTCACCTCTCCCCATCTCTGCTCTTTGTGTTGTGCACATCAGGAAATAATATTTGGCTCTCACCTTGTCCCTTTTTTCAGATAAACTGAGCTGAGCTGAACTGAACTGAATTGAAGCAGAATATAATATTTTCAAATCATCAGTACACTCCTCTTCTAACCCTCCATTAACAGAGGAAAATACAGGGCCATTTGTAATAAAATCTATAGTCCTCTACTTGAATACACTTGTATTTTGAATATGGTATATACGATCAACCCTTGGCTACCTTTTGAAAAAAAATGCTTGAATTGTTCTTATTCCTGTTCATGTTCTCTTTCATTTGAATTGTGATAAGTAGATAGGAAAAACAACACCCACACATCAGACTAGTGCAGAGTTACACGAGACACATACAAATCAGATGACAAAAAATAAATCAAATTAATTTGTAAAAATGTTCCTCTGTCAGGGAAAAAAAGCCAGAAGTGGGGTAGGAGGTGTGGTGGTAGTTGAGAATAGGATTATTGAGACATTATTGAGTGTGTAAAAAAAGAAGGTGTTAGTGAGAGCACTGGAATCACTTGATTAATCAAGAAAGAGAAGCGGGGCTCTCTCCTGCCGATGTCCAATCAAACCTGGAGCAGCTCTGGGTGCTGCTCGGCGGGCCAAATCCTCTTGTTGCTCCACCAGGAGCATGAAAGCCAGGAGGGGAGTCTCCTTTTGTCCGCACAAAGGCAACCCTAACGCGCTTTCACCGCAACAAGAAATGGGAGGGCTGTTTTGGGGGGGCTGAAAAACAGCCAACAAGAGGTGCGAATAAGATGCCCATTCATCTCCTGAGCTTTACACTAATTCCCCCGACCGTCTCCTTTTCTTTCCTTCGTCTGCTCCGCCACAAAACAACAAACAGCGACGGGGAGTGAAAACACAAGGATCTAGGGGGCTTAGAGCAGACGTGTAATCCCTGCCACTTCTGACCCTCCATCGGTGTGTAAGTCCCTGACCTCTCCATTGAAGGGCTGGGATGTGTGTCTAAAGGACGGGTGACCCTCCCACACACACATGCTATTGCCCCCAACACAGCCCTTCACTCACACACCCCACACTCCAAGCCTTTTAAAGAGCTGAGCTAAGGAATTCAGGCTTTGGAACACCTCTGCGGTGCTGAAAAGAGTTAGTCTGTGAGGAGTCTATAAGTAGGGCTAGGACTGATCGTGTTTCTTTTCTCCCACCATTTAATTCGTCTTTAGAGGCCATCTCGTTAACACGATCTTCCCTCGCTTTTTTCTTACCTCCCTCCCCTCACAGAAAGACCACCCCCCCTCCATCTTGCTCAACTTCAAAGGTCTCTGCCAGCCAAAAAAGAAAGTCACCTCTTTCTTCCATTCAGCCTCTCTCTCCTCTCTTCTCACTCCTCTTTTCTTGCTGTAGCTTTCTTTCTCCTCTCTCCTCGCTTCTTCCCTAAAGCAGCTGTGGAGAAATCATCTCACTTTCTGCTGCTGCTTTGCATTTGAAAAAAGGAGTAATTAGCCAGAGGCTGTGAGGGGGAGATGGGTTGAGTGAAGAAGGCGCTGAAGGGAAAAGGAAGGAGCTGAAGGAAGAAAAAAAAAAAAAAACGAGAGCGGTTGGCCCCTCCCTGCTCTGTGTGTCCCTGTCAGCCATCAAACACAGAGGCCAGATCTGCCACCTACGGCAGAACACTTCCTCCACACAGGGCACGGTGCGGGGACGCTGACACTGAGGGAGGCGGTGATGAGCCAGTTAGGATGAAAGGCAGTGCAGCAGCTCTGCCACACCTGGGATGAGCTGGTCGGAGGCTGGAGTTCAGTTCAAGGTTTTCAACAAAGCATTTAAAGGGCTGGTAAACCCAATCAATTGATTTTCTTATTTAGTATAATTCTTGAGTAGTGGGTGTTCCACTAGAGCCACGTCCTTGTCGTGACGCTGGTAAGACGAACCAAGTCGGTCACAGTGAGAGTATCTCGCTTGTTGGAACCAGAGCTGCAGCAATATGATGCTGTCATTGCAGACATTAATGTAGAGCTCACTCGCTAAAAACTTTTTGGGAGGCTTGTAGCTGAAGAGTTGATATGAAAAAGTCCCTAAGTGACTGTGTTTCAGATGGAAGTCTTCGCAAACCTTCGCCCCCTGTCTTCTGACATCATCCTCCAACGAGCGAACAGTTTCTATTAGTTTGTTGAAGCTAGTGCAGGACAACAGCTGCAGTTGAACAGTAAATCAACTGGGGGGCGGGAGCATAAAAAAAGTTGTGTTCTGATTGGATGCTCCACTTGTAGGTGTGAAAATTTGCATCAGCCAACGATAGGCCTCTATCTGTGTAGAAAGGACTTCAGATTCTCACAGTTTCATAAATTTCTACACGCAATGATGGCAATAAAAAAAAAATCATCCTAATGAAACAAAGCACATTTTAGTTTACAGTCCCTTGGATCCCTTTCCTCCATTCATTTTTATGGCTGGGTGGAAAGCAGTGCTTAGACAGTGACTGTCTACCCAGCAAAACTGTGATGTACTTTCTGTCTTATTCAAATACTGTACATATGAAGACGACTCAGGGGAATTTGCGGTTGAAAGTGAAGACGGAGAGAGAGAGAGAGAGAGAGAGAGAGAGAGAGAGAGAGAGAGAGAGAGAGAGAGAGAGAGAGAGAGAGAGAGAGAGCATGACAAAGGATGAGGACCAGATTCAAACTCAAGATATCAGTCCACTGACTACCAGGAAGTCCAATCTTTTTGAATATTTAACTCAAAAATGTATTTCTTTGTTTTAAATAAACTCACATAAACTCTCCAAGATAACAAACATGTTGATAACAATTTTGGGCCCCTTGAGTCCCTTGGGTCCCATGAGCCTTGGAAGTTCCTTCTTCCAAGGTTCATGATATTGGGACAGTGGTACTGCACTTTTTGGTTACTTTTCTAGTAAATAATATATTGCATGGCTGAGTTATACTGAGGGGGTAAAGTGGAGTGCAAAGTATACAGACACTATTCTGCCTGAACAATGCTGCAAACAGAAAATTAAAGAAAATCCTATCGCCGTTATCTCAGTTCAGTGTATCCCATTTCAGAATACAGCTCTGTCCCCATGGTGTTGCTTCAGCTCATTCACTGTGACAGTCTATTTCAATAATCTACATGCGTATAGCCATAAGGCACAGATAGGCTCAACCCGAGCATATCTAAAGGTGCAGTGTAATCCTGTAATATGCAGAGCAGTGAGGAAAATTCATTCTCCCCTCACGCCCATCGGGGTCTTAAGCCCCTGATGCAGCTGATAGAGATCCAGTGTTATCTCCACAACACAGAACAATTTAACACACTCACCCTGGCGCACCCACACACGCTTCAACACACCCACGGATGTAAACCAGAAATCAACCCCATGACCACCTTCAACACACACACACACACACACACACACACACAAAATACACACACACACACACACACAGGCACAAACATTTGCACACAGCTGCTTCGTGTCAAAAGGAATATTCAAATGCACAATTTCACTGTCTGCTTCTCCTTACGTCACACGCAAATGAGTTGTTTCCTCCTCATTCACCATCTTATCATAGATTCATTCAATACTTCAGGAAAACAAAACAAAATAATAATAATAATAATAAAAAAATCTGACCAAATTTGCAGCACAATTTCCTGGAAATATCACAACACATTTAAATCCTGCTGCATTTAATAAATATACTGCATGTATATTAAACTGAACTGAACTGAGTCGCTGTGAATTGGTTAATCAATTTTCTACCAGTTGGAGGAAATATAAATGCAGAGGGCTAGAGGCAGAGTGAAACAATCACATCACTGTGATAGATATTGTCACTATACACTTTCTAGTGATACTATATCACTTTTGAACTGTATCAGATTATTAGATTATTTCCTGATGGAATGCAGGTACTTTGTCATTGGCGTAATTATCATTATTATTATTGAAACATTGTTTTTATATTTGTTTTTTGTTTGTTTGTTTGTTTTTTTTAGCAGTTGTTGCTTTTTAGGATTAGGATGTAATGTTTCGTATCATGATGTAATGTTTACTTGTGTGGACGCCAGGGAGAGTAGTTGCTACCGTGGTAGTGACTAATGGGGATCGAAAAATATAAATAAATAAATAGGTAAATGATATGTGATGTGAGTGGCAGCCATTTAAAAGAGAGGAGAAGAGAGGAGGGGAGGGGAAAGGAGTAGAGGAGGGGAAAGGAAGGGAAACAAGGAGAGGAGAGGGGAGGAGAGAAAGGTAGTGAGGAGAGGAGAGGAGGAGAGGAAGCGGCTGCCCCAGAGAACAAGAGGGCTTATCCAGAGGAGAGGATCAGGGGACCTGGCTGTTGGTTTAGTTTGGGTCTCACTGTTTGTTTTGTCTGGTTTGGTTGCGGTTGTTTACTGAAGCTTATATCACTTAGTATTGTTTTATCTGCTGCAAATTTGTCTATTGCTCTGAATGTGTCTCATGCCAAATCACTTTGCTGAAGGCCTGCTTTTGAGGGTGTTGCAGTTGCCATACAGCGCTGTTCTCCTTCATTTCTACTATTATTTACTGTTCTTCACAAGTATGTCACTTTCATGTTTGTGTTTATTCAAATGGTTTTTAATATGAGCTCAACTGGATGATTTTCTCTCCGGTCTTGTTTAAACCAGTGTTCCTTCTGTGGCTTGCTCTCAGAGGGCCCACACTGAAAACAATTGGCATGTGATTGGAGATGTCTGTTGATTCTTGGTGTGGTGCATATGGGCCGTGGTGTTAATTCTTAGCACTGTAGATCCTGTGCTGCTGATTGTGTCCAGTGTTGACTCTGGAGAAGCGCTGGCTGTTGATTCTGTTGTGTACATCTGCTGTCAGGGGCCCCCAGTGGCGGCCTGCTAAACGGGAAGAGTCTGCCTGGCAGAGCAGGGTTGTTTGTCTGCTTCCAAACATATTGATCTCCTGCAGAAGGGAAAACATTAGTGATAGCGTCCGCACAGACTGGGCTGGAGGTGGGTAAATAGCTTTGTCAGGTCTGGCGAGCCTTCTTTCCCTTGTAGGAAATGAATAGCAGGTGTATTTGCCGAGCGTTTGCAGGAGGGAAAATCCTGCCAGGCTGACAGCGCAGACAGGACGATGGGATGTCACAGCGGCCCCCCCATTTCCTGGTGTGTGTGCGTGTGTGTGTGTGAACATGATGTGTATGCATGCATCATACAAACCACTTGACTGTGGTAGGAGCTAAATGTGGCAGATTTTAGATTGTAGCACCCTGTGTATGTGTGCATGTGCATGTGCATGTGTGTGTGTGTGTGCGTGTATTATGGGGGTCATGTGTCCATGTATGGGGCAGGTGGTAAAATCCCTGTTCTTGTTCTCTGAATGACTACCTTTTAGTGACTAAAAACGTCTTGGATTGAAAAATAATTAACAGTGATAATAGAAATTGGAATTATTGCAACTGTGATTGTAATAATAAACTAATTGGCTGTCTATTTTTCTTGTTGCACTGTGTCCTGTGTTAATGAAACAATATTGAGCGTGTAGGCTCGACTGCTCATACAGCATGTCAAAACTGGGAAAAGGTGATATAAGGTTGTGTTATACTTCAAATGAGGACATTTTATTTGCCACAAGGATGGGGAATGTTTGAACTTGACCTATTCTCTCCACACCTCCCTTTCATTCAAATATAAACAGAGAGAGAGGAAGAGAGAGAAAGAGGGGGAGAGGGAGAGAGAGAGAGAGAGAGAGAGAGAGAGAGAGAGAGAGAGAGAGAGAGAGAGAGAGAGAGAGAGAGAGAGGGAGAGAGAGAGGGATATGAATATTTAACAGTAGCCTCTTGCAGCATAGAGCCTGCCAGTCATTGTCAAATAGGACTTAATCTTTTCAATTTCTGGGTGCAAATATTCACACTGGCCGCTGTTTGTTGCCCAGATTAATGAGGCTCTCTCTCCATAATCCTCTGCTGCTAATTCAAGTGGCCGCCAGCGCGGTTAGCCAGGGGAGGACGGGATGCTGGGACACATACATAGCTGAGATTATCCCCCTCCCAGCTTCCCCCCAGCCTTCCTACTTTACCATCTTGAGCCCAGTCCAGTTCATCCACAGATCCTGCATGTCTGTAATGTCTGCTCTCTGTCCAGCTGACCAGTGGACATTTCATATTAATGAACAGTGAAGAGGAAAGTCAGTGCAAAATACACAGTGCGAGTGAATGGGGGAAAAAAATGCCCGATGGTTTGATGAGACCGTAGCTTGTGTTTGGCTTGTTTACGTTTTGTAGTTATTATGTAATTCCCGTTTTGTCCATGTAATGAATAAATGTTTGTAATCCCATTGGCTTTTGGCCCAATGGGCCTTACAGGAATGTACGGCAAATCCGTCTCTAAATAATTTCGACAAACATCTGTAATGCTGGCAAAAGGTACCAAATTCTTTCACGATTTTGGTGTTTTCTTTGGAAAGCCAAGACGTCAAACATTTCTAGCTTTCAGCTGGAGGCAAAGGCAGCTGAATAACTCCTCAGAGAGGGTTTTTTTTTTTTTTTTTTTAGCTCTGTTTTTGAGGCCTCTTTGTTGATAGAATAAAAGTAGTGGGACAATGAACAAGATTAATTTTACAGGGAGATGTGATAAAAAGTGTAACCTGGATGTTCTAACAACCTTTTTTTAATTCTTTCCCCTGAACACCTACACATACACACAAACACACACACACACACACCTACACACACCCACACACACACACACATGCACGGCTTCTCTGTGAAAGTTCTGCTGAGAGATGGATCACAATGGCACTGTCCTTCACTGTGGCTCATAAATGTCTGTCAGTTGCTGATGCTGGCATGGCCACACTACAGATAGCTGACTGACCCTCCTGATCCCTCCTCAGGGTGGCTAAGATGGGGTCAGAGGTCGACGTCACACACACTCCTCACTCCCACTACCTTCAAGGTGTAAAGCACTCTCCCGGTCAGTTGCTGCACTGCACTGTATGTCTCTTTCTGTCTCTCTCTTTCTTTCTTTCTTGGGGCCTCAACAGTCCATCTCCTTTATTTCACTCTCTAGGCATCACACAATCCTTCTCCTCTCCTCTCCTCTCCTCCTTTTCCTTCACTGCAATCATCCACTATACTCTCGCTTGCTAACCAGAGCTCTTTAACTAAAAGCACCTTCAATCCATCGGTTGGTCCATTAGTGCAGCCAGATGGGGGAGGTTGAGTCCTGGCGGCTGCGTGCGACCCTACTCTGATTAATAGAGTAGGTGAGGGCAAAGGTGCAATGCACACCCCCATTCATTACCTCATTAGGATGGCCCACAGTGAAAGGTGATCTCCCTCATTATATCTCAATGACAGGGGCTGAACTCGGCACAGTGTGAGCTATCAAGTCAGGCTTTTACTCTCCACTCTACCCAGGTCCCATCCACCTGTCTTTGGTTCCTTTTTTTACACCATTCCACAGAAAGTCACACCACTTTACACACAGGTTGAATGCAGGAAGGAGTTCATCCTGATGAACAGTTATGCACACAGACTTGTGACAGCTGATTGGCTGGTGTAGAATAATGCTTTTCTTATATATTTTAATTTTGTGTTGCACAGCATATGAGCTAGTGAATGAATCAGCATCATCAGTGGTGTGTAATTTTAACTGGTGAATTTGTAATGGTGTGCAATCTTGGCCAGGTCTCGCTCGAAAAAGAGATTTTATTTCAAGGGACCACCTGGTTAAATAAAATAAATAAATAAACAAATACAATTTTGAAAATCAAGTGTCATGCATGAATGTGTGTGTGTGTGTGTGTGTGTGTGTGTGTGTGTGTGTGTGTGTGTGTGTGTGTGTTTATGTGTGTAAGCATGCGATTGTTAGCATTCTTATGGCCAAAGGTGAACCTGTTTGTTTGAATTTATTATGTGTAATTGAGCACGCTATATTTGTGAGATGAGATTCCTGCCATGTTTGTTTTCCCTGATGATCTCCCCCATCTATCCTCTCCGTCTCCCTATCCTTCAAATAAAAAACACATTTATTCATACAAGTGCAAATGCCTTTTGTGGGAAAGCACTTTAGAGAGAAGTAATTCCATGCGTATCTTTCAGAATAAGGACTAACTAAGCAAACTAACTTCCCTGTGGTTTTAATTCAAAGTGGATTTGAAAGCCACCCATTGAAGATGCACGAAAAAAGGACAAATTATTCTTTTGTGGTGTAAAGAAATTACACAGAAACATAACGCATCTATGCTGTATTTGTCACACTTCATAGGAGTGAAAAGGTTTGTTTTATACATAGCTGTGGGAATGAAGTGAATGTTTAATATCTATAATATGAATCTATAATATGATAACATATATACACAATTTCATATTGTGTTCTCTTAACTTTGCATTATATTAGTAGATCTATTAATATGTTTCATTTACATAAAAAAACAACACCGACTGAGTGTAACGGATATAAAGATGAGAAAGCGTCTAATGGTGTGTGTCCGTGCATGTGTGCATATGTGTGTGCATACTTATGTGCATGTGTGCTTTAATGTAACAATAGCCTGGTATATTTATATATGTGTGAGCAGAAGCTTGACAGCCTCCAGTGGGATAGAGGTGTTGGTGGGCTGAGGAGGAGAAGGGAGCAGGGGAAGATGGAGGGGAGAAAGAGAGTCCCTCAGGCGTGTCCGGGCCCTGATGGCTCCCCTGACAACCTCCTCTGTAATGGTCTCCCTCTCTCTCTGAGTGCTGTGAAATTGCAGGCCGGCGCTCTACAGCTGAGGACTCAGAGGAGACAAACGGCCTTTTAATTCAGAGCGCAGAGAGGTGACGGAGAGGGAGGCCCTAAGGGAGGGCTACCAATCAGACATCCATCATACTAACCTCTCCCCTGGGACTGGCCCTGCCAGAGAGGGGCCCCGGAGGTGGGCTACGGGGTACATGTGTGCAAGGGTGTATGCATGTGTGTGCACTGGTGGTGGTGGTAGCAGTGGGACGGGGGTTTGAGGGGTTGGTGGTGATGGCGGGGGGCTGGGGGGGGGGGGGTGACATCGCCTGCTTGGAATGGGGGCTGGAGGGGAAGTAGGTGAGGGGAGGTGCAAGCCTGCTCAGGTGTCCAGGCTGTCATAGTGCAGGGAGTGGAGCTGTGCGAGAGAGAGAGAGAGAGAGAGAGAGAGAAAGAGAGAGAGAGAGAGAGAGAGAGAGAGAGAGAGAGAGAGAGAGAGAGAGAGAGAGAGAGAGAGAGAGAGACTTATACTTCCATTCATTTGTTTTACTCCATGTCTTCATTTCACCACCATTCATTCTTATACTTGGCCAAGACTAAAATAAATCTCCAAACTTACTATTTTACCTCACCCAAGGAAGCAGTTTTATTATTTATTTATGCATTTATTTATTTTGTAAAATAGAATTACTAGAGACATATAACTTTGCTTCTGTCCTTCTGCACATGCGAATTCTGCAAGGACTAGCACAGAAGGACAGCAGGATTCAGGGACGCAGAGCGGTCAGGGTTGTTGGACACTGCTTTCAATGTTCCTGCTTTTACTCCCTGTGCATTACAGAAAAGAAAAGACAAGAGAAAGAGAGAGCAACAGAGACAGAGAGAGAGAGAGGTGCACAGCTGCACAGATATTTCATGAAGGCCTCTTGCTGAAGAAAGGAGACGGATGCTCAAACCACTTCAGATTCTCCTTGAAAATAGTCTGTTTGTGTGTGTTTGCCTGTGTGCATGTGTAAGCGGCTGCGGTACTCCAACAAAGCCTCTATCCATTAAATAAGTACTTTATGTAATTTATAAAACAGTTAATCAAAATGATTACTCTATAATTTTAAATCCTTTATGAAGCCACAGCCTGTATGTTTTACCTGGATTTGAAGGCTTTCTGATTTTCATCTGGAGTGCTGAATAACAATCCATCCATGAGTTTTCTAACCTGTGTGAGGGCTTCTCTGATGTCCTGTAGGACACTGTGAAGAGACATAGAAGAAATCTTGGCCATTGGCTTTCACTATAGGATGTTTAAGATTCACAGGATTTGTAAAGCTTTGTTGATTCCATCTCTCTTTTGGTTGTAAAAAAAAAAAAAAAAAAAAAAAACACTTGCCTGGTATTCTCCACTGGTGGAAGGACGTTACTATTTATCCACGGTGTGACATCTATGCTACAGGTTAATTGTGATGTGTATATGTGTACACTGAAGCACAATAGGTAAAGCATGAATGCATTCAAATGTGTTTCTCAATAAATTCTTGTATTATTCCAGGGGTCCAGGGTTCAGTCCTAAGGAAACGTTAAACAGTGTGTTTACATCATGGCATGTCATGTTTATTTTTTTTTTTAATTAATTAATTTGTTGCCATATGGGAAATTCTCCTAGTTTTATGAAATCTAAAATGAATCACTATTTACATGAGGCAGTGGAGGGTAAACACATCTAAACCCATGCTACCTATCCTTTACATTTTCAGGAGGAAAGGTTTCCCATCATTTTAGCCTGGCCTACATCTTTATATAAATCATTAGTTTGAATTTCAGTGCGCATTATAGTCAGACGCTGTATAGAGACCGACTCATATATGGGGAAAAAAATCATAAATAGGTGCTTTTGTGAAAGTATAAATTGATTTTTGTCATAGGTGGTTGTGTTGGCTTCAGATTATCACTTCTGAAGGTCACAGTTTAGAGGGGGGAAAAAACAGCATGCATACTCCAAAAGATCTGCTTTGTTGCTGGGGGTAAAGTGGCCCCTAAGTTGACTGTAATAGAAAAAACGAATGTGTGCGCGGAGGGGTAAGATTGTTTGTTTGTTTTTTCACTGAATGTCACCTATTTTATCTGTATTTATCAGTACACGATGGTGTCAAAGACCTATTCAATATCTACAGGGTGTCTGTGGAACAGAGTATGTGCCAAGTAAAGCGTGATTCGTAAGGGAATGCCTGTGCTGTCCTTGGTGCTTCCTGCTTTCGGTACCGTGGACAGTTCCCTCGGTTTTTTTTCCTCTCTCAGGTGAGCATCTGGGTCTTTAGGTGGCTTGGTTGTGAACATGCGAACAGAAAAGGGAAAGCAAACACTGCTTTTCTTCTTTGGCACAATGAAATGTGGCTAAACTCAAACAAGAGGTGGTTACACGCAAACGCGTAATGTAGTGCAGCACATGCTCGTTTTCCCACCGCGTTTTTTTTTTTTTTTTTTTTTTTTTGTCTTCCCCTCAAAATTTCCCTTTTCACGTCCATCCTTCAGCTGATAGGCTCCAAGGCGCCATGGTAGGAGCTCCAGCCTGTGAAGACTATATCCACATTTGGTATCTAGCATGCTGCATTTTGAAAAAGAAAACACTCATTAGCTCAGGCTTTGTGACACTTTGTAAGTCAAGTTGTGGAAACTTTCTCTGATGATTCTGCATCATGATCATCAGTAAAATCATTTTTATAGATTCGTTTTTAAAACAAGATACAGTACAAAAAGCAAATATGCTTTACAAGTATGATTTTAAGCATTAAACATTAAAGCCTTTAGGGACAAGGGGAGAAAAAGTGAGGCTAGAAAACATTACACCATAAACTTAAATTAGCCTATCAATAATAATGACTATTTAGATAGATAGATAGATAGATAGATAGATAGATAGTGGTGGAGCGGAGGTAGCCTAATGATGATATTTATATTTAAAAAATGCTATCAGTTTTATAAGTCTAAAACTACGACTGGTACAACATCAACAGCAAGTTCTGCCACTAATAATAATCATAAGAACAACATTAACGACAGAAATTGTAATACTAGTAATAAAAATAATGTGGTTGATGGAATATTAAGCAAGTTATTATGTGTCAAGAATTTCATCAAATCAAAGAGAAAAGTCTATAGGCTTTGAGAAATGTGTTTATATATTCTTTTCTCTATCATCTCTTTAAATGTGTAGACTAAGTGATCAGTTGCTTCCAATCATAATAATAATAAATGCTTTCTTGATTCGCCTAATCGCGTAAAATGAGTAAAAAATCACACCCACGGTTATTTACAACTCTCACCTCTCCGCTAACACACATTAGCGAACTGCATGTTTGCTTTACTGCAACTAACAAAACGAAGCTGTTGGTAAATATTGAAATTCCCTTCGATTGGTGGCCACTCTGTTAAATCACCAGGTGACCAGACTCTCCCTATTGATGAGCTGCAGCTAATCCATCGCATTTCCCTGTAAATAGCTTTCTGCATGAGAAAAGGCCCGCGGCCCCTCCTCTCCACCCCTATACACAGGCACAGTGTAATGAAGGGAGGTTTTGTCATAAGGCTATTATAAGGTTTTGTAGCATTAGCCCTTGTTCAGCTACTCCCTCTGCCATTGCATCTATTCAGGTTAATTTCAATGGTGGTATACCGTGCCATGTAAACAGGCCCTTTCTTGTCCATGTCTTCTAACCTTCGCTCTTTTTGATTGGCCTTCTCTGAACTTTTAAGGGTCCAATCAAAATGTTTACAGAGCAGAGTGAAGCTATTTGTTTTACATAATCTGGCCTACAGGCTATGATTTCCACCCTATAAGATAAATGTCGTCTCGATGATTCATCTATAAGATCACCGGGATCCATGTTGGCCTCTGCTACCCCAGTGGGCTACTAGAAATACTCTGAAACCTCGGCCCTAGTATTCCTGGACATCATATAATTCAGGTCCACTTGGAGGCTACAGCTATGAACGTGTAACCATAACAACCGTGTTCTGATTGGCTGTCCGGGCACAGGAATTAAGCAGGGCGTCATCCAATGTGAGCGCAGGATGCGCGTCGCGCTTGCAAACCTCATGATAACCCAGGCACAGTGATGCGAAAGTGGCGACGTGAGATGAGGCGAAGAAAAATAACTGGATCCCAAACAAAGCATGACGGGAGAGTAAAACATCAGAAATAAAAAACAAAATCGAACAAATAACTATTAGCAGTGTGCTGAGTGTACAGCGTGAAAGAATAAACCTGGTATGCGGTCCATCAGTGAATACAGCTGGCGCGGCTCAAATCTCTCTTTCTCTTCTCTGGATTGTGGATTGTGACAAGTGCCAGGACAGCAACTAGCGGGACCAGGACTACAGTAATTCCCGGGGATTCTCATTCCGCTGCCCTTTAAAGGGAGCGTTTTTTTTCTTTTTCTTTTTTTAATTGTCGCTTGACAGCACATTTACTCCAGAATTTGTCCATCTTCCGGAGCCAAGACGTTGTTCCGCGTAGATCCGGGTTGCCCCAGTCCGAGCAGCGGAGTCCGTGGGGGTAGGTCGGCACTCGGCGTCCTCCAGGCCAGAGACATGATGGTCCACTGTGCCGGGTGCGAACGGCCCATCCTGGACCGCTTCCTCCTCAATGTGCTGGACAGAGCCTGGCATGCCAAGTGCGTCCAGTGTTGTGACTGCAACTGCAACCTCACCGAGAAGTGCTTCTCCAGAGATGGCAAGCTCTATTGCAAAATTGACTTTTTCAGGTAAAAGATAGACTCACAGTTATTCAGAATTAGGCTATCATTCAATACACCAACAATTATACTACAGGCGTAATGCTACAACAACTCTCTTAGTGTCACGCACTAGACACAAACCCTAACCCTAAGCATAAAAAAAAAATAATAATCACAACGGTGCGACACACAAAGCCAAACATATAATTGAATAATAAATGTAAAGTAAATCTAAATTGCATGTCGTAAATGTAAATTATTGTAATTGTAAAATGCACAGTAAACAAAATATCATATCGCATGGACTCAAGCGGTGTGGGCCATCATTACCAACATGCAAGTTGATATCATTAAAATAGGCCCAGTTCCCAGAGTAATAAGTCTTAATACCTAGCATATTAATTCACAACCTTACATTTTAAAAACTGTAGCCTGGGCTAAATCATTTTTGCTTTTATTTTTTAAAATATGGCCCTCATGATAGTTTGACGTTTGGCCTGTAAACCGAGCCCTGTAGGACGTCTGAAATTTCATTCATTTGTGTAGTGTGTTCTGTGTTTACCATTTTTATCTTTGCACTGATCCAAACAACACTTTTTTTAAATAGCAATTAGGCTCTCAAGCCATGCACAATTCCTGAAAAGTGTTTCACTTAATTGAGTGATAAGTGAAGCCCTTGTTTGTCTCGTCGCACTCCCTTAGCATCATTTTCATTTGTATGTGTCAGTTATTTTCTCCCAAATTGTCTAATGACATGTAAGACATAGTATTTAAGCCTTTGTTGGGACAGGCTATTATTAGCCCCGGACGGCCTTGGCCATCATATTACCCTGGTCCCATCAAGCTGTGGATTTAAATGGCCAGCCATTAGCCAGGCGAAACAGTAATCACCCTAATGTGTCCATTTGTTGTGTAAGTAGAGTTCTGCCCTTTCACTGGGGGAGGTTTGGCCATGCATGTGAAAGGGGATAGTGAAGCGATACCATTCCAAATGGAGACACAAGCCTACATTAGTATTAAAACAATGCTCGACAAAAAAGGGTGCTTGCCTTCACCAATGGCTTAAGCACCCCCCAGAAAGGCCGTCTCAAATCCCAAATACATGTAGGCCCAGTGTAAGCCCCTCAGCATCCTCCAGAGCTCCGCATATTTGCAAAACCCCTTACACTCATACTGCCAAATCACTATGAACCTTATAAAAATATGGCGAGAAATAATTTTACAGTTTTGGGAGGGGATACATAATTACAACAAAGGTGAACAGCAGCTCTCCAGTGGCCCTGTGTGTAATAATAATAATATCCTGTGCTGTCTGCTAGCGCATAGAGCCAAATAACGGGAGAAATTGTGTGAAATTTATTTAGGCTTATTTGTGTATCAAATTGATGAGTCCACCCACCCGGTATTTAAGCGGGTGAATATGGATTAAGGGAAGATTTTCACGCTAAGATGTTCCTACTCTGCTTAATCCCATAATATATCCTCGGCTACAATGTGTTGATTGTCACTAATACGTTTTGCGTGGGGTTATTGTCAGAGCACTTCCATCAAAATTATGAGTAGGCCCTAGCTATGATTTTCTCCCGTTTTCAAAACAAGAGTGATTTGCCGCTTCACCGTCCCCGCAGGCTTTATTATGAGGATACTCCTCCACTTATGAAATCTACACAGATATTTTTTTTTTTTTCCTTTTGTTTTTATTTAATGAGGACATTTGTGGAAAACATACACGCCTATGATTATCGGGCTTTTCTCCTCGGTAAGCATGGAAAATATTACAAATTACTGTTTTCAAAAATGAGTATTATCATTATTAGCATCATTATCAGATGCAGAAGTAGTGATAGTGGTCGTATTATTGTTGCAACTAGAATTATAGTTTGCTTCTACTAATAATAATTTTAATATGCTACCTGTAATAGTGGGCTATTTGTTAGGCTACTCATATTACCCTGATGATGTCTGTAATTGGATCTATGCTTTTGTTATTATTGTTGTTCACCTGCCCAAAATATAAGGATATTTATATCAAATATAGCCTATGATGTTAAATGATATATTGGCTGGTAAGGCTATGAGTAATTGTGATGAAAGTGTTCTCTGTGCACTGTCATTTCGGTTGATACTATCAGGGTGTATGTTAAAAAAAAAAAGAATAAATAAATAAATAAAGTGTCGTTTTTTGTTTTATTTCACTTTATTTTGTTTTCCTCTCTTTCAGGCGGTTTGGCACGAAATGCGCGGGCTGTCTGCAGGGAATCTCGCCAAACGACCTGGTGCGCAAAGCCCGCAGCAAGGTGTTTCATCTGAACTGCTTCACCTGCATGGTGTGTAACAAGCAGCTGTCCACGGGCGAGGAACTGTACGTGATAGACGAAAACAAGTTCGTGTGCAAGGAGGACTATTTGAGCTCCGGTGCCATCAAGGAAGTTAACTTGAACTCAGGTAATCAACGCATTGAGGCAATAAGCTGCAGCGGCCGGCCATTAGTCTCCGTCAACTTGTATGTGTGTGTGTGTGTGTGTGTGTGTGTGTGTGTGTGTGTGTGTGTGTGTGTGTGTGTGTGTGTGTGTGTGTGTGTGATGGAGGTAGAGAGAGAGAGCGTGCGTGTGCATGTGCGTGTTCATTCCTAGATCAAAATGCAAAGCCTTATTCTGTTTTTTTTTTTTTTCCTGAACAGCATACTGTATGTAGATAAGAACCGTAACGCAGAGAGTAGCCAACGAAAAAAGGACCTTGAATTAATGTGTTGTCCCCATTCAGCAGCTAATACCAAATTCATTTGAATGTCTGTCAAACAAAACGGCAATTTTCAATCCACAAACACAGACGTGGGGCCAGCAGGGAGCTGAGGCCAAGCCGGATAGTAAGGCAGATGTGCTTTCATTAATTTATTTTCCCCTCAGTCAATAAAATGACGAGAGAAAGGCGTGAATGAGGGGTGTGTCACCTCCCAAAAATGCACTGATGAATTCTTGAACAGTTTCAGTGTCAGTACAGCTTTGTCAGGGGAATGATCTCAGCATTTACCTTCAAGAAAAAATAATAATCCATCTGTATTTCCATGGGTTCCTTTGAATGAGAACGTATAGTATAGCCGTTTTATTATACAATCCTTGTGTTACCCTCTTTCCATTATATATCTGTGTTAATATAAGGGTCAGGAGTACAATTACCACTCTTCACGCCATGTACAGTCCGGTGATATTGTCATGCTTGGCTGTTCAAAAGGTTACTTTGTTACTGTAATGTTTAATATTAGCCAATTTAAAACTTCCATCCAGAAGCCACATCCTGTTCACCGAGACAAGGCCTATAATCTGAAACTGTATGTCTTCCTGATAGCACATTGTAAAATGGCCATTTTATATAGCCTCGTCTTCGCATAAAATCGTATTTATTTTAAAAGCAACGGATGAATTCTGCTGTTCTAGTTGTTTGCGGAATTTTCAGTAAATAAATGTTTAATATTTGACACCAGACAGCATATAAAGCAGCTCTTTTAATGAAAATGGCTGAAAAAAAGGTGACTTGCGTGGAAAACAGAAATGATCTCCGCTCATTTCTTAATAAATTTTTATTTTCACCTCTTACAAAAGGTTTTAGGAGTCATATAATAAAGATGGGTGTATGCCTTCACACATCTGCAGAGCATGCAGGTCTAAGGCTTAATTAAAGCAGAACACCCCCTTGACATTTCCTGTGCATTTTCCCCCTCTCTCTCCTCCATTCCCCAGTGTCGTCTTGTACAGATAGGAGTTTATCGCCAGATCTGCAGGACCCAATACAGGATGACATAAAAGAGACGGACAATTCAACGTCCTCAGATAAGGAAACGAACAATAATGAAAATGAGGAGCAGAACTCGGGGACCAAAAGGCGGGGACCCCGGACCACCATCAAGGCCAAGCAGCTGGAAACGTTAAAGGCCGCTTTCGTCGCCACACCAAAACCAACCCGGCATATCAGAGAACAGCTGGCCCAGGAAACTGGACTAAACATGCGAGTCATCCAGGTAAGATGTCAGCCGGCTGCTGCAGGCTGCCGCTCCGTGTGTATCCATGCACAGCAGTGTGGTTCGTGGTGCAAACAGGCAGTGGGCTGCAGGAAAAACAAAGCTGATTTAATGGGAGCGGCGATAAAACATGAAACTCGACGGATTTAAAGAGGATCTACCAAGACACAAAATGACAGATAAGTCGGTGCAATTGAGTTTTAATTTGACTGAAAACCACAGACACGTTTAATGGAAGACCTCATTATCCGTTTGAGAGGGAAATGTAAAAAAAAGGGATCTAATCTGTTTGACGAATCTGGAATTATTTATTTATTTATGCATGTAGTTATTTTGTTCATATGTAGAGATGACAGCACAATTAGTTTGTAAACAGCAAACAATAAAAAACACGGAATTTATTTATTATTTATTTATTCTTAGGTGTGTAACATCATTAGCGATGGCAATACAGTGTAGGTGTTCGTCATTCACGTCATCATGGAATACGAAATAAGAAAAATATGAAAAAAATAAATAATAGGTGCAGAATAATTATACATAAATAAATTAACAAGCAAGTAAACAAGCAAGCAAACAAACAACAACAAATGACGAAGTTCTGTGTGTGTATGTGTGTGTGTGTGTGTATATATATATATATACGTATATTTGTCTGGGCTTATTGTTTGTAGAGCGGTGTTTTTCATCAAAGAATTATTGATTATTGGAAAAAAGAAAAAAAAGGAAGAGCTCATGGCCTCCTATTTTTGTTTATTGTCATTTTTAAAAATGATTTTCAAATGTTCTCTTCCTCCTTTTTGCCCCTGTGCTTTATTTCCTATTTGTATTCCTATGTATATCTAATTTTTTTGTTTATATAATCAAATTCAGATCAAGTAATCCAATTTATCTATGCCTGAATATAATAAGCGTGCTCACCACATTTATAGGGTGTATCATCAGTTTTCTGGAGGAATCTATCATAGGTGTTACACAGTCATTAACTGAGCAAATGATTAAGTTTTGCTTTTGCTGAAGGCAAGACCAACCCTACACACAACTCAAGTACATGTCATGCACCAAACTGCACACATATAGTCTGCTTGAATCTCTCTCTCTTTTTTTTTTTTTCAAACAGAGGTACAAATACATTTTTCACATGTGCACACATGTGTAAACACACACAAACACACACACACACACACACATGCATGCAGGCTCATGTCTGGGTGCAGTCTGTGTCAGGATGATTAGCACCATCTCTGCCAGCTGTGATGTGGCTTTTTGTGTGCTCACTGTAATTATCACTGATTTCACAGATTTACATACCACACCTCCCTTTTGCCCACCTCTCTGCTCTTACTCACTTACAGCCATGCCCGCTCCTTATCAGGCCACACCAGGGCTTCTATATCATCTATAGTGTCTGTGCGTAGTCTATTTGTGTGTGTGTGTGTGTGTGTGTGTGTGTGTGTGTGTGTGTGTGTGCATGTCCAAACTGCAATCAATCAATCAATCAATCAATCAACCAATCAATCAGTCAACCAGCTCGTACATTCATAAACCCATCCACGACCATAAGCCATGTGTTTTGCTGTGATGCTTGGAGCCAAAATGGAGGCTTTATTTCGTCATCTCCCTCCTCATTCGCTGTGTGTTAAATACCATTGCTCTCTACGCGGGGAGCCCTCTGAGCCATGCTGCTTCTCCAGCATGTGTATGTAATCCCTAAGCAACGCTCTCTCGAGGGGAGCGAGAACATTTCCATAAAAATGTACCCTACAGTTAGACGATTGTTCTCAATAAGCAGGTGTCGCCTTTGCTGCCGGAGCACAGAGAGCGGCGCCTAAGTGGTTTTAGGTGTTTTTTGTGTGTGTGTTTTTGTTAATCTGCAGCACAGTGGGATTCTGCCTCTGGTGCAGCCCTAGCTGGTGTTAACATACATCATTATGCAGCAGTGATGCAAAGGCGAAACAAGATGTGTTATGTGCTTATAATGCAAAGCAATTCTTCCCATATGTTGTGCGTTTTTTTTTTTTTGTTTTTTTTTACATTTTAAATCTCTCTTTGTTCCTTTTCAAAGAAGTTTATTTAACACCAGTGACAAGCTTTTTATATTCAAGTTTATGTTAGTTTCTGGAGAACAGACTGCACAACTGTGTTTATTCTAAAGTGAGGTTTGTTGGGCATCAACTTATGTTATATTTCGAATAATCTTGTACCTCACATTGGCAGCATTTCCAGGCCAAGTTGTCAACACTTCACAGAGTCATAGAGAAGATGCTTAATTTTAAACAGTGCTTCCTTATTTGATTAATATATGTATTTTTTAATTTTTTAATTTTTATTTTTTACTTCAGTCATAATTTGTTATTTGTCATATCTGGCTTGGAGATACAGGGCTCACAAGTTTGACAGTTTCTTATTTTTTGTGTTTTCATCAGTTCCATCTCAATATCATACTCGCTTATTTCTGATATTGCATTGGGAAGTTTTTATGTAAATTTTGGTTCATTTTAATTGTTTCGGTGAAATTGGTTTAAGGTGTGTTTCAACCATTTTCAAACCAGATATGATGAGATGCAGTGCCACAAAGACAACACATAAGAAGTCACATCTCAGCTGAACACAGGCAAAATTAAAAGATGGTAAATGCAGTGCAGAATCCTCACAGGGGTGTCAAAGTGTCACTTATGAGAAATGCCTTGCGTTGTTTCCTGTTCTTTTTGAGATGTAAAACTGCAGGTGCCATTTAAAAGTAAAGTCATCAAAACTAAAACTAAAATTCTCAGTTTTACATGTATTTGTGATTGTGATTTTAACACTGAGTCTGCAACACTGAGCATGAAATGTATCTATGAAATTATTTAAATAGTCAAATTAAAATCAGTGTAAGCTGCAAAATAATGTATAATATATCTGACAATGTGATTTAAACTCATGGCATAAAATAGTTTGACTGAAATCAGTGATCGTTTGAAAAGGTAGGGACAGAGTAATGTCAGTGAAAGGGCAGCTCACATTTTTTTTAGTTGGAAAAAAGACTGTAGTTCTTTGTGTTGTGAGTGAAGGACACAGTTCAGACTGGATCTAAAATTGTGAAATCTAAGATCTACAGGTAACTTGCTGTCCCTAACTGTGTCACTGTGTCGCCCTTTGTATTTTCTGGGGTTTTTTTCCCCCAGGTTTGGTTCCAGAACAGAAGATCCAAAGAGCGGCGCATGAAGCAGCTGAGTGCTCTGGGAGCCCGGCGGCACGCCTTCTTCAGGGGGCCCAGGAGGATGAGGCCCCTGGGAGGCAGGCTGGAGGATGCAGATATTTTGGGACCTGGGGCTTATGGCTACTATGGAGGTAAGCCATGTGCTGGAATATAGTATTAACTTATTACAACATGTGCAGTTGCTGTTCCATATGTTTCAGGTATCTTTAACATTAAATGTAACACCATAAGAATAGATTCCTGACTCTTTGCAATGTAAATGTGGAATATGTTGATTATTTTTGATTTAATATATTTGACAGCGAAAATATTATGGCTTTGGTTTAAGTTTATCCCCCAAAATGTGTTACTTTTGCATAAAAAAATTACATATCCAGTCTTAAGCCGCACTACCCATAGGTGACTTCCTAAGACTGAGCCTGTTATGCACTGTTAGGTTTATTATATCTAAGTATACTGCAGATGTAACCACTGAAAAGTAGGGAATTAGTATATTTCCCAGTACACCAAACTATTTTCTTCAAGCAATGCATCTCTTGTTGAAAGATACAATCTGATATTATCAGATGTGAGCTGTAATTTATCTTGCCATCTTCATTTTTGGGTTATATGGCTGTATAGATATAGAAATATATATATATGAGCTTTACTTGTAGCAGGAAAATGAGTTTTTAGGATCGTTCTTAGCTGATTAAATCTCAAAATACCTGCCTATGTCTAACTGCAGTTTTTACATTAGGCTTCTACTGTTAGCAAATGTTTTGGCTCAGAAAACGGCACAGAATACATTTAAAAATGTGCCTGTCACACACTGTCACTTGTCAGAAAGGCTCAGACAAACTTTACAGGTGAATCCAACAAATCCCTGTGTAAACAAAGCTAGCAGTGGGGTTGATAGTGTTTCAACAGGGGCTGCCATGCTTCAGTTCTGCATTTTAGCTTAAGAGACATTATCTATGACAATATGACATTTGTGTGTTATTTATTTGGTAACATATTTCATTTGTTTTTGAGCTTTTCTGTTCTCATGTGACATGGAGGAGGCAGTCACTGAGTTTGTGCCGTGTGAGCAGGCAGTGAGAGAGGTAAAATAGCACAAGTGCAAACTGTAGAAATAACAAACACTAGGGCAATACTTGAATTTGTGAGATTTGATTCCTGGGTCATTCTGCTATAGTTAAGAGTTAGCTCTCGTCTTGCTTGGCACCGTTTTTTTTTTTCTCCATTTATGAGATATTTTGTTGTTATTGTAGCTAAATCTTTCACGATTACTGCATTTCATGAAAATGTAATGCTTACTTCAGGGATGTTATTTTCATTCTGAAAGGTGGCTTATTGGTGTCATAAATAACACAGTTGTTCAGTCTTGACTCAAATGAAAAGGGCATTTTTTTCCTTCAGAAAACACATCACAGTCCCATGGATTTTCCATCAGTGATTTGATGTGTTAAAGAAACACTGGAAGCCTATGGACGTAATGAACAGCAAATGTCTCAGTTATGGAAACATTTGTGTGCTGAATAATGGTTTATTAAGTGCTTTTAACAGAAGAATAACATCAATCTCCACCTCATACATGCAAGCATCTTACTTCAAGCAATACTGTATGCTGCTGTATGGTCATTGTTGTATGAAAAATGCATCAACTAAAAATAACTGCGCACTTAGTCATTAAGTCATGTAATTACGGCTGCTGAGTTAGTGTGGCTGAGATAATGCAGTGGTGTCTGCATCCATTCATCATGCAGAATATTGCAATTTTTATTGAAAAGCAGTTTCCAGTATTAGTCCTGGCACATCAAAGCCATCAGATGATGGAACGTTAATGTTACATTTGATATGGCCTAAAATATCAAATTCAGCAGCTATTTATAACTATAAAATGGGTCAGATACGTTATACATTGGTTGAGATTGAAAGAATTGTTTTGTTGTTACAGTGCTATTTATTAAATGATTGGATGATAACCTTGTCTTATTTCCATCATGCTGTAGCTTTTCTTTTTCAACTAGATGTGATTGACTAAAAACAAACATTTTAAAGATTGATCATTTTTCCTTTTAAATTTCCAGTCTTGATCAGAGGAAATGTAATCACACATATAGAGAGATGGTGGGTTTTTACTGAGCCTCCAGATAGAAACACAGCACTCACATAGCAGCCCAATATGACGTTTACAGATCTGGAGAAATAAACCAGATGCACCTGCCATGTATATCAGCAGTTTGTTTTTGATGGATAGTTTGAGATCCGTCGTCTCTATACAGCTACCTGAAGGGCTTGGGCATTTAGGATGCAATAAAATGGATCTTTAAAGGGTGGAACCGTGGGAGTGGGTGGGGAAAACAGAGGACAAAACCTTCATCCCTCACACTCATCTCTCTTGCTTTCTTAGCATGCTGCTTTTCACACCCTTTTGTGCACCGACAGCACAGGGCAGTCTGCTCTCCTTTATTTGAGCTCACTCCTTCCTTATGTTCCTTTGCCTATGCTTGCAGAGAGGAATGCCTGTGTGTGGTATGGTGTGTGTGTGTGTGTGTGTGTGTGTGTGTGTAATTATACTTTGTAGAGCTAACCCCTCCCCCTCCTCCACCCCCATCTCTCACCCCCTCTAACACACATATGCAGTCCACACCAACACAAGCTTGTTGCTTATTCTCAAGGTCGGCCAAACTAGCAGGGGCCTGTTTGTGAGATCAAGTAATTAGCTAGTTTGTGAATGTCATGTCAGCCGTTATTGTTTCTCTGGTTAATTTTCAAGAGATATGTGTAACAGTGTCACACTGTAAAGGAGTTGCAGTGCAGAAGATCACAATAGAGATGCAGTTGTTGCATCAACACAAGGTAATTCTTGACATATAATTTGTTACTTTGTGATTCTACCTATTAAGCCTGAAACGGGAGAAGGAAGAATATAGTGAGGATTGACAAAAGGAATGCTAGAACGGCATCTGGAGCAGGCAATGATCTCAGATCAAGGTTGTGTAAAACCTCCTCTATAACAGATTTAATGTAACTTTGTGAAGACAACTTGGAAGAAAACTGTGTGAGGAGAATATGGAGATGTTGCGATGCAAAAGGAAAATGGAGAGGCAAGCAATTGTTGATAAAGACAAAATGGGAGTGCAGCGATTGGATTGAGGGAATGGACGGCTGGAGATCAGATGAATACTTTGTATACTTCTTTGGCAGTATTGTTTCTGATAAACAGTCATGCCATTCAGTAGCAGGTTTGTACTGCTGTGTTAAAACGTGTGCACTGTTGTGGTGAAAGTAGAGCGTGAATATTTGAATCTTTCCTCCCACTTTGAGAGTCCACAGATTGATGGGGCATGAGGGAATGCTTGTGTCATATCAAGATTGTGCATGCAATAATTACAGCAGTGCACTGCTCGGCTCTTTCGCTAGGAACACACTCACATGACCTTCTAAACCAGGGTTCAACCAAGACTGACAATCTTTGCATCACCTCATGTCTACTGCTAAAAACTGCCCTTGACCACACTGTGTGGACTACAGCTGATGACACACACACACACACACACACACACACACACACACACACACACACACACACATGCAGTAGTATTTATTTGTAATTCAAAGAAGCAAAATGGAGCCTTGGGATCATGGAATGATGAGAAACAAGTGTTGGACCATCATCATCATCTCTTCAAACGGTTGCGCTCTGCAGACTGAGAATATGGATGATAACTGGCAACTGGCACATTGGTAGCCACATTTACCTTTTGCTTGTAGAAGTAACTAGTTAGTACAATAACAGTTGGTGATTGGCCAGTCAAAAAGCTCTTTCT
Source organism: Myripristis murdjan (assembly GCF_902150065.1). Lineage (NCBI taxonomy): Eukaryota > Metazoa > Chordata > Actinopteri > Holocentriformes > Holocentridae > Myripristis > Myripristis murdjan. Next base: position 15,099,976 of record NC_043991.1, read on the forward strand.
CATTGATGGAACTGCAAAAACTACGGGCAATCATCGATCACAGACACTCAGTAATGGGGTAGTGAGTTCCACAGCCGTTGGTTGACTTGGTGTGTCAAGGCCCTAAGAATGTTAACCAAGATTGAATGGAGAGCTTACAAAAGGATAGCCATGTAGATGGATTTTGGGTTTTATAGAACAGCACAGATTTTAACGTAATCATTGTATTACTATTTTGAGCATTGCAATAAGACAGTGTTAAAAGGAGTGTTAAAGGCCATTGGGCAGTCAAGCTGGGTGTATTGGTGCATGGTTTGGAGATGCTGGTCCTTGATTGAGGCTCGAGGATGGATGGAGCAACTTTGAATGGTTTGACAAGAGGGATGTGGGAGGGATAATTTCAGCAACACTTTGCAGGAAGACCACTGAATAGCACAGTGTGTTGGATATGCTGTATTTCAACATGCTTTCTAAAACTGAAGTTGTCCTGAAGGGATCTCAAGGTTGCTAGATATTCAGAACTGGATTCATGAGTGCACTGCTTGCACTTGTTAACCTTCAGCCAGGCTGTACTGAACAGCTGTCAAGATGGACTATAAAACTCACTCAGTTCTTAAACACTGTAGGGAGATGTCAACCAGTATGTGTTAGAAGTACATAGAATGTGAATGAGCCCGCCGATGTAAAACCTTGGCCATGGACCCGCATTATGGTGATTCATCGCATGGGAAAAGCCACGTCATCCAGTGTCAGAAGTTAGCAAGACAACTGTGCATGTTGGACCATGTGAAGATGTCAGATTATATTGGAGAGCTCTAAAGGGAATGGCATGAAAAACTTGTGTTTAGCTCAGGAGTGCCAGGGAAGACAGACTTCAGCAATGAATCAAAGTTGCCAAAATGTCCCTGATGAAGGAACGTGCAAGAGTGGAGATCAGTGAGTGGAACCATGCTGGATCGGACGGTTGGCTGCTCATGGGAGCCGCATTTAGATGCAGCAAGGAAGGTTCTCAGGCTGAAGGAGTTTCAAGTCTTATTTTTTCACAGATTGCCATATAAGTTTGTAATATCTCATAGAATACATAAAATACATTTTTACAGCATCCATCATTTTGTCTTTGTGGATAAATGGAGGGTTTCAGTGAATGTACGTCTTGCTTGTCATGTTTGACAACATGTTCATATGGACAAGTGAAGCCATAGTATGTCTGGATGTGAAGTGGTTGGCAGAGAGATGTGTTTAGCTAGGGGTCTATTGTATTGGGCAATTCTTTTGATGATACAACACTGTGACTGGTGGATGAAACTGCACCAACATCAGAAACTGAGGCTGAAGTAATGGCTAAGGGAAGTGCACTGCTACAGTAAAACTGGATGTAGATTGGAGTCTGCCAGTGGACAAAACTGTGGAGAGGTCCGGTTGGAGGCTGAAAACTAACAGGCAGTCTAGAGTATTGTGAAAAAGGAGGAAAGGGAAATGGGAGCAGATGGTGTAATTACATGAAAAATATAATAGAGAAGGCAAATTCAAAGCAGGTGGCCAGGGTAAGGGGAACGCTGGAGTGGATGCTAGAAATGAGGGAGAGAGATCTGTGGCACAGAAAGCAGCCACAACCCAGCGAGGGATAGGGTTGAGCTGGTATCTCCAGTCGGCTGGAAGCTGCACCAAACATGACAGAGACGTAGGCAATGGGGCTGGATGGTTGGAAATCAGATGTGGCCAGTTTCACCGTTTGGGTGGGGGTGGGAGTGGGATGGTCAGGTTTGGAGAGCTTTGCATAAAAGTACACACTGCCGTTGGGTAACATAGCATGGAGCATATCAAATCAGAGTCTCATCCTGAGCTTTGGACATGAACTGAAATGTTTTCATTACCTTACATTACATCACAACATTAACTGTCTTTTACACAAGTCCTAACTGTTTGCATTCTCCTGTATGCCTCCACAGAATACCAAGGTGACTATTATGGACCAGGGAGTAACTATGACTTCTTCCCACATGGCCCTCCCTCCTCGCAGGCTCAGTCTCCAGCCGAGTCTCCTTACATCTTGGGCTCTGGCCCTGGAGGCATGGAGGGATCTGTGTCAGGCCACCATCCTTCAGATGACCAAAGGTTCACGGACATGATATCCCACGCAGAAACCCCCAGTCCTGAGCCAGGCTTACCAAGTTCATTGCAGCCTGTTCCAGGGGAAGCGTATGGGGGAGGGCCCAGCCCTCCTTTCTCCCTGGCCAGTAACTCCAGTTACAGTGCTCCTATGTCCCACCAAGGCCAGGAGATGGGCGAAACCACTGCCTGGTAAAGGAGAAGGAGCGAGGACTATTCCTGGGCTGAAATTCCATTTCAGTTCAGTCAATTCAGGAAATCGGAAAATCCAATTTGTGGAGTGAAAAGTACCATTCAAATTTCTATGGAGGACTTTTTAAAATCATGGACTGGTTTTCACTTATTTTAGTGAATTGATGGACTTGAGATGGAATCAAGCTTATGAAGACATGCAGAAGAATGGGGTGGATAGCTTGCTGGAAAAAGATAAAGTAGTATTTCTGCCGGCATATACACTCCAACGCATAGCCCCTCCTGGAACACTGGACTTGAATTCGAAAAATATGTTGTTGAGATTCCATCCAGCAAAAATGTATCTTGCCTTCCCCTTGATATTAATGAAGGTATCTTCTAATACACATTAGAGAGACAAGTCAAAAGGGACAACTTAAGTTTTTTAATTTCACTACATATTTCTTGAAAACATTGCTTTAAAGCAACATTTGTTTTTGTTCTGTTGCTCTATGGCATACCTGGCCTCACAACTAAGTTGCTACTCATGTCTCAATATTAAAATATCAAGGATCAGGTTTAATACATGCTTTAATGTTCAAGAATGTTTGTGAACAAAAATACACGTAAAAACCAAGACATCTATAAGAAACAACAAAAAGCTCATTTTAATTCTCTGCTCTCAGACAAAACTTTAGGTTTCTCCACAAGCAAGCCCTGGCAGAAATCATGCAAACACCTTGGGTTCTGACCCTCTGCAGTACACACCACAGATATAAACCACAGTGCTTGTCTGTTAATGCACAAGAAGCGTTTCTGATCATAGTTAAAAAGAAGGATGTCTATACCATTATTCAGAACACGGACACAATTATACACACACTTGTACCCTCACTCTCTCTCGGTCTCTGTCTTTCTCTCTCTCTCTCTCTCTCTCTTTCTATGTATCTATCTGTCGCACACACACACACACACACAAGCGCACGCACGCACACACACACACACACACACACACACACACACACACACACACAAACACACAAATCTCACACCCATACAGGCGGCCCTGATAGTCCTGCTCTCCATGCTACTTCACCTGACCTTCCTTTTGTTACTGTCCCTTTTAAAAAACATG